>NW_018128200.1:352015-361867 GCF_001952655.1 Monopterus albus | reverse complement strand
TATGTATGTATATATGATTTTTAAGATGTTTTTCAGTGATTTGCATAGCAGTGCATAACTGGCTATGGACTATTTAACTTATTTATTATCTTGTGGAAAAAAAGTATAGGCTACTTTGGTAATTTGTGTCCATACTGTATTTATCAAGTATGATGAAGCAATAGATCTATATTCTTTTATGATTAAATTATGATTGCCATTATTAATCTGCATAAAGTGGAGTGTATGTTCTTGTCACAGTAATATATATTTTGTTTTTCTCCTTTTTTGTAACTTCACTTGGTTATTTTTATTGTAAATGAGTAAAAAAAAAAATCTTAATTTAAAATAACGTATGTGATATTTATTTCATTAATTGTTTCCTTGTTTACGTTTTATTAAGTTTGCGTGATTGCTGTTTACTCCTGAGGATGTCAGTGCTGTAGAAGGGTTTGGTTTGTTTTTTTTTCCTTATTTTTTTGAGGTTCCTAATTCAGATATTTCTGTAGAATATACCAAGTGTGGTTGTATAGACCGTCCAAATCTTCATTCTTTTGTTCTAGATCAGACTTCAGTGACAAAGAACCCAAGTCAATAAATTAACCAAAAAGTGTTTTTGTTTTCTCTCTTTGCACGAGGTCGCACTGTGATTCCAGCCACGTGCTAAGAATGTAGCAACCCTTGTGCCCTGGTATTATTGTGTAGTGCCTATGGGGTTCACCATCTTGACATGCCTTAAAATTAACCAAATAAAGTATTTTCCTACATGGCATCTTTTTATACACAAGTTGAACAGAATGTAGTTTTGGATTCTCAATCTTTTTGTTTAAGGTTACCACTCAGACACTGATTTTAAAAATGGCTAGCTTTTCTTTAAATCCCCATTCCTCTTATTTTGAGTTGTTTTTATTAATCTAGGCTGAGGTTTTGAGAGTTTGCTAGAGAGGGATGAACTCGTTTGATTTGTACATAGTAGGTACAGGGGGATGCGCACTATGTACTTTTGACTACTTTATCAGAAGTAAAGCTTTTTGAATGTAAGAAAACAGACAAAAAGATGGTGGTTTTGTTGGGGGGGGGGCGTCAGTCACTACAAATTGAGTGAGACTGTTAACTTTGTACTGTATGTTTTTTGTAGTTCTCCCAATAAAAATAATTTTGAAAAAGATCCAGTCTGTCAGGCTGTGACTGTACATTTGAGTTCAAAGATATCTAGATATCTGACTTAAAAAAACAAACATGAAATGATGTTCAGAAGCAGAGCTGTAATGACTTTTCATGCTGTTCTTTCAAACATGTCATGTTAAAGCATGATCTAGAATCACCTTCCACTGGGGAAAACCTGAATGCATCTGGGGGGAGGGGGTGTCCAGGGGTACAGTTGAGCCCCAGCTGCCCTGTCCCACTACTTAGTCTGGGGAACTTGTGCAGTAAGGGTTGTACTCAGTACACAAAGCACTGGTCAGTTATTTTCCTGAGAAAGGCCTGAGCCTAAGTTCCTATTTCCTGTCCAACAAAGAAAGGAATACTCTTGATTCTGAAAACTCATTAACAGAGAAGAGCAACACAGGCACTGACAGCCCTGAATAAAGTGCATGTAGCATTACATAAAGTGTAATGTTCTGCTATAAATGGAGGGTGACGAGCGATATGTCTGTGCCATCTGAGGAATGAGGGTTGGAATCTTAAAACATGTAGGGACACAGAGTGTCACAGTTGGATGTGTTAGTGGCTCAGGCTGTAGCTGTCTGGATCTTTGCCACTAGGGTAGGAATTTAATCACTTAATAAGCTGTGCATTATATTATCACTTTCTGACACAATGTACACTGGTACTCAGCAAATCATCCTTTGCTGGTTTGAGAGCAGCTACTTGAAGATTTAGCAGTGGTGGGAGAACTGTGTTCCTAAAGCAAACATATAAGTACTACAAAATCTTGAAAGAATCCTAAAAGTGTCATCAGCAAATATCAAAATAAAAATATTTGATTTGTATAAAGAAGGAGCCTAGACTGACATATTATACATCTATACTTCATCTAGTTTTGGACTTTTTGCTGCTCTGTGAAAAATTGGTTAAAGTGAGACTTTGAGCTTCAAATTGTTGTTTTAAGGGGGACACCTGAAAAAGAATGGTGGAACTGTTAAGTGCTCATTCAGAGGGATTCCAAATGCCTTACTGTAAAATGTCACAAGACAAAGTGTTTGGAATCACTGGTCAAATCTCAGTGTATTTTATAAGCTTTTCATGTGCTTTCATGTACCATTTTAACCTGAAAAGTAACTGTGATGCTTAGTAAATGTAGTGGAATAATAAGTATGATAACTTCTCTTTATAATGCAGTGGAGTTTATCTGTAAAGTAGCAGAAAATGAATAGAAATACTCCAGTAAAGTACCTCAAAAGTACTTGAGTAAATGTCTTTTCCACCACTGAACACTGCGCCGTGTGTTCTAGATTTACAGACGGAGTGATTGCTCAGCAGTGTGACAAATCTAAATGCTTCAGTCACATCAAATCGGTCCTAGAGACCATGTTGCATCACTAGGTAATCTTTTGAAGTAATCCATAGAAACCTCTTACTGTGGTGCCACTGTGTACCTAGCTCAGACAAGCTGAAGTGGATAGATCAGTCTGTGGAATTGAGCACCAGCCATCAGCCCATAACTGATTAACTCTACTGCTATAAATTTGTTGTTGCTATCAGTCACCGAGCAGGTAGAACAGGGATAGCAGTGACTTTTGCAAGTCACCAGGCAATATACATCCTTCCCCCACCCTGGTTTGAGTATCATATTTGGTCACATCTAGACCAAATAAAAGCCCTGGCCTGCATTTCAGTGTGAAGCCCCTGTTGTTGTGCTTGCTTGATTTCCAGGAGCCTTTGAAAGAACTGTTTTCTGCTCAATTATTCTGCCAAGTTATCTGTGGTAGCAAAGGCATTAAGAAAGTAAAAGAGCCCGAGAGTCATGCTGTGCATGGAGTTCATGCCAAGATAAGGTAGGCTGATAAGGCCCCAGCAAATATTTACTGTGTCCTCAGGATTTCATAATGAAGTGTTTATCAGAGCAGAGCCAAAGGGCTGCACAATGTTCTGGGTCCTGCCAAGTAATATCCACGTACTGTACCTGTGACTCGGTGTGTGTGTGGGAATCTGTGAGTGTGTGTGGCTGAGTGTGTTAACCAACAAACTCACATACAGTGTTTGACCAAGTCTTCATATATGGTTATGTCTATAAAAGATTAACGTTTTCTATATGAAGGTGTGTATGCAGTTTTGTGTGTGTGTGTGTGTGTGTGTGTGTGTGTGTGTTTGCATGTGCGCACAGGGGCCTTGCTGGTTAATAGGGTATGGAGCTCCTACAATGAAAGGAAACACTCTCTGACTTGTGATTAGGGCAGGAAGAGTTCCACTTCCTGGCAACCACCCATTTCCACCTCTTCTTTGTCCTGCTGTTTTCCTCCTCCTTCAGTTTCCCTCCTCCTCTGTACTGGCGGCTTCTAGAAGTAACTATTTATGTTCCACTTGTGCTCTGGGAAGCTCGGCTCATCCTGGTATTGTTTTGGAATGCTTAGCCCAGGCTTGGGGTCAACTAGTAACAGCACATAGTTTTTAGACTTTGTTTTTCTCTATATGGGTGCCAGATGTGTGGCGCTTGCCCAATAGAAAGTGGAGAGCAGATGTTGTTAATCATTTTTGTGTCAAAACCTCCCAATTAGATTCAGATAAAGTCTTAACCCTCTATTTGATCTGATTTTTTCCTCAGGTTTTGCTCTTGTTGATTTAGTAATAGAAGTAGAAGATGGCAGAGATTTACATGAACTCACCCTATCTTTAATGAGCTATAATTGCTACTTAATTTAAGAATTTCTCATTTTAGCAGGGAGAGCCAATCAGGCTTTAAGCCCCTGACTCACTGGTGTAATAAATCATTACCATAAAAGTCCCTTCTGTATCTGTGATTGTCAACTTTATGCAACACCACTCTGGCTTCACACTGAAACATTGTATGTGCATATGGGTGTGTGTCTCTTTGTGTGCCAAACTGGCTTGAAGCCCCACCCAACTGGTTCTACTGAAAGAGACAAACAAACATGTATAGTGTCATTTCAAGCAGCATTTAATAACAGAAAAACATCTAATGTTCACTCAGAGGCTTATTTTGCTACTTTTGTAACTTGAAGTCATATAAAGGCAGATTATATAGAAGTTCATCTCAACATAATAGTGTTAGGTTATTTCCTAGTTAGATAGATATTCAGAGATTTGTTGTCTAGAAATGTTAGTGGAGACAGATTGACTAGCTCAGGCTGTTAACTGTTCAGTAATGTGCTTGCAGTGCAAACTGCAAGTGGGCCAAGGTTGCAGGCAAAGAGCTGTTAGTGTCAACTGTAATGCTAATCTTAATATTTGTCTTAATGTGTAAGGTTATGTCAAATTGTTTTAGATACACACCACGAAAACAACAGCCACACACCTTGACTTTTCCTCATGTTTTGGCTAACGTTATGTTCAGCTGCAGGCTGGCATATCAGGTGACGTCACGGTTGACGGCCTGTGTAGGATGGGCTAGCCCAAAATGATTAAATTATATAGGTTTCTGGGTCCGGTCTCTGTTCATCTTTCCAAGCTGGATGGGGGGAGAGATCCGGACGTGTAATGTAAGTTTTACCTGTGATCCTCTGAATAAACCAGCACGGTTATTTTTTATAAAATCTAAAGCTGTCTACTTCGTCTTATTGTGAGTTCCTGGTTCAAAAGAGCCGGAAGAGGCTTCATAGAGAAAGAGAAGCTTATAATAGGAAAGCTGCTAAAATAGACAAGATCCACACAAAACACAAGACTTTTCCTAAAGAGAGCTGGGTTCAGTTCCAGTGTGTGGTTTGTGTTTTTCAGGTGTTTTTGTTCCTAAACCTAACCAAGTGTTTTGTGTGGCAAATTTTAATGAAACTGCAATGGTTTCTTCATACTTGTACCATCACATTTATGACAGTTTCTTTGACAGCATTCTAATAGATTGCTGCTAGCTAGCCAGCATATTTATGGATGTTTCTATGATGACAAAGGTCTTGGTAGTGTGACATACATTGTCATTAATATTGGCAGAATTGTTGCAATTCCTCCTGCCACTGTAGGAGCACTATTTAACAATAAGCCCCTGTGGGTCATATGAGAGGGAAGGGACAACCAACCACATGTGTCATATAGGTTGGAGGACTTGCTGGATCCAGACACAGTACGAGGCCTGTAACATAGCACAATCATGTCACTTTTGAACACATAAATAACAAGTTTCTCCTGTTACATATGGAAGCTGAATCCATACACAATGAGCCTTTAATTGTTCTGGTATGACCAGGACTTATGGAAATTAATGTTAGCTAATGCTAGCTAACTTCAGTTAGATATTCCATTGGTTACTGATTCAGCTTATTGTTTTTATGAGTGCTATTCACTAAGATAAGATAATCCTTTATTGTCATTGTAACATGTACAACAAAATTTTTAGAGTGGCCTCCAGTCGATACAGCAGTAGAAAAAAAAACAACATATGAAATAAGACCATGTAAAAAAACTTAACCGCTAGAAAAACGAAATAAACAACAGACCTCTCATGCCCCCCTCGCACACACAGGTATATTATATTTTAGCAGCATTGAGTGTGGTAACTGCTGTTGGATAAAAACTATTCTTTAATATAGTGGTCCTTGATTTGATTGCTCTGAACCGTCTACCTGATGGCAGCAGTTCAAAGAGTGAATGTCCTGGGTGTGAAGTGTCCTTAATAATGTTCTGAGCTTTTTTGAGGCAGTAGGAACTGTGTAGTTCTTCCAGAGTGAGGAGAGGGCAGCCGATGATCTCCTGGGCCGTATTAATGACCCTCTGGAGCATTTTCCTCTGAGCCACTGTGCTGCTGTACCATACACATATACAGTATGTAAGGATGCTCTCAGTGGAGCACCAATAGAAGGACACCAGCGGTCGCTGGGAGATGTTGTTCTTCCTGAGCACCCATAGGAAGTACAGTCTCTGCTGGGCCTTTTTAAGCAGTTTAGAGGTATTCACACCCCAGGTCAGATCCTCCTTAATATGGACTCCCAGAAAGCGGAAGGCTGGCACCCTTTCCACACAGTCCCCGCTGATATACAGTGGCAAGATATCAGTTTTCTTCCTCCTGAAGTCAACAATGACCTCCCTAGGCAGGGTGGGACAGTGGACTGGGCCAGAGACTGGTTAAAGATCCTGGTGAAGTCTCCACGCAGCTGGTCCGCGCAGTTTTTCAGCACACGTCCAGGGATGCCATCCGGTCTGTCACTAAAGTTAAAAAAAGGAAGCAAACACATCTTACTTCACCAGGAAGCAGGTTTCTATTCACCTGCAATCAGTCAAGTCACCAATCGATGATGTCTTTACCCATAGATCAAATGACTATATGTGTAATATGAAAGGTCTCTTTTAGTGACAACCCCACAGAGAATTATAATTCACCTTTACAGTGTTTTATTATCTTTCAGCTCATTGTTTTGATTTAATGGCCCACATTGTTTCAGTTCACTCTCAGCACAGTTTTCATCCAAAAAAAAAAAATTTGGATAAACCCTCCATACATATAGAAGATGATGCTCTGTGTCTGCTAAATGTGTTACGTCAGCGGCTCCGGCAGTTCCCAGCACCTCGTCAGCAGGCACTAGGGCTGCTGGTAACTCCGCCCCCGCATGCGTTGGAACACTTTCTCAGCGAAGAGGCACACCTGCGCTCAATCAACAGAACAGCACTTAAGTACGGCGTTGGTGTGTCCTCGTCGACAGATGATCTCGTCATCCAGCTGGCAACTTTGCATCTGACTTGTTCTCGATCTCTGTGTCCGTTGCTGTCAAAAGACTCTGGTAAAGTCACGTCATCGGCTTTTCTGATTTAATGTGCTTGCTTTGTTTGTTTGTTTTGTGAACTGTTGACCTGAAGAGTATTATGTGTAGTGATGGCCGCTGAGGCCTTGTTGAAGCTTCGACACAGTGTTCACACACAAATGGTTCATTGCTCGAGGCCTCAATGACGCAGTGCTCGATGAGGACATCCAGTGGTCAGGAAAATGAAGTGCAGTCGACGTGTCGCTTATTGGTTCATGGATTGGGATTTGATTCGCCATGCACATTCCTGTTCGACTATGGGGCACCAAATGTAAAAATAACACTTAAGGCCTTTTCACACCGAACGCGACGCGAATAAGTGAGACGAAAAAGCGGAAAAAACGCAGGCGAATTTAACGCACCAAAAGTATTCACACCGAACGCGACGCGAATAAGCGATATTTTCTTAAAATGTCGCGCTACAAAGATGGACTCCACATCAAGCGATGACGATTTACTGATTGTCCTGCTACATAAAAAAAAGAAAACAAAGAAGGTTTTGGGTCCATCCTATATTGAAAAGAAGGAGAGAACATGGCGAGTTTCATCGGTTGGTACAGGAACTGAAGTTGTATCATGGTCGCTTTAGGACCTATTTCAGGATGTTCTGCTGTTATGACTGTATCAGATGTGCAGAAGGAGAAATAAGCAACATGACAGGTCTAGTAAAATTCACTGTAAGGTTATGCACTTCAATATGTCACAAAACAAGTTGCCATATTTACAAATTATAATTATCCACTGAAAATTAAGAGAAAAATCTCATGAGAGGAACTTAATTGATTATAGCTTCCTGGTGATATAGCATTTTGCTTGATCAATAAAATCCAGACAAGACTGTTCCAATTGTAATGTTTTCACCTCCAGATGTACAGAAATGTATGGGAGACACATTACTATGGGGCGCCGAATGTAAAAATAACACACTAGTTTTCTCACATTTAGCTGAATGTCACAAGTTTTCTCACATTTAGCTAAATGTGACAAAGTCTAAATGTAAACGTTAAATATAAATGTACATGTTAAATGTTAAATATAAATGTAAATGTTAAATGTTAACTGTCTCGCCAAGTGTAAAACTGAATATTTAGTAGCTCCACAGCCTTGCCCTATTACAGCGCAGCACACAGCCCCGCCCATGATGTTGAACTCGAATCAGTGATGACTCAAAAGACCTCAAACACAGCCCCGCTCACACCTGATGCTGGGTTTGAGGTCTTTGAGTCATCCTCATTGCTCCGATTTTGGAAATTTGTGTTTTATTCTTGTTTAGGTTTTATTGTTCTAGTATTGTTGGTTTTTAAAGTTAAAATACATGTTCTGTTGTGCAGCCCTTTGTGCTCCCTGGAGTTGTAAAGTGCTATATAAATAAAGCTTTATTATTATTGTTAGAAATTAACCCAATTCTTTTGTTGGAAGCACCAGAAGTGAAGACAGGAGAGGACTGTTTAAAATCAACAAAGTTTACTGAAAGTCTGATTACTGGCAAGTCTTACAGCGCTGGATTCAGAGAGCCAGAGCTCTCTGCTTTGTGTTTTTGGGACTGGGTATCTGAGTGCTTATGTTTTTGTTTTATTCTAACATGGAACTGTTTTTGTGGCTGGTGCCATCAGTAACTCTTTTGGTTTTTGCCCTCCTGCTCTGAGTTTCCCTCACACTCTCCTATTCTAATACAGTTTGCCACACCTCTCCTCCGACCAGTTTGTTCCTCCAGCGGTCCAGTTAATACAGCTGCCCGAGACCCACCGCAGTATCTCCACACCTGATCCTCACTGCCTCTTCCTTTTGTATTCGGTCAATAAATGCGTCTCACTGAGCTGGGTTCGAGTCCTGCGTTTTCCCGAGCCCTCCTGTGTTGTCGTGGTACGGCTCAGCCATGACAAAATGTTTAAATACTTAACTCTTTTTCTAAGATCACCATTAAAGGCTTATTAGGTGATACTATGTCAAGGTGTTTACAGGCTGTGGCTGCCCACTACATATGCCAAAAGTTCAGTTAATGCAGGTTTGCATCTGAATCAAGGCAAATCTTGGGACTGTTCAGCACTGGCTGTCATGATTCGGTTCCGTTTGCTTCCTGTCGTGCTTTTATTTTGACATTACTTCCTGTTTTTGTTTCACCAGTTTCGGTCTTTTTACTTTAATCATCACTCACATTGGTTTCACCTGCTCCTGATTGTTTGCACCTGTGTTCACCCCATTATAAGCAGTCTTACCCCACAGTAACCTCCCAGATTGTTCTAGACTCCAGCTCTGACTCTCCAGCATTAATTCTTGCCTGACTCTAGTTTCTGACCCTGGATTTCTGTTTTTGACCACCATGTATTGCCTTCCTCTTCAAACTCGGACTGCTTCTGTGTATCGGCTTATCGGACTCGCTCTTTGACATCTCATTTGGATTCCTTGGATGTATGTCGGACTGCTGTTTCCTGCGGTAAACCATACTCATTTCCTGTTTTCTGTATTTGCACTGCACTGTGCTTGCTTCCAGATTGTTTAGGAATTAAACTCACTATTTTCTAGGTTCATCTGAATTTTTGAGTGACAACATACGCTTGCACCATTTAAAGCACTTGTGTTGCAGAAGTTCTTGCTAACTACCAAATTTAACTTGCTACTTTAGGTCGGCTAGTTTAGAAGCTAGCTAAGCTAGTAGCTTAATCGAGAGCAATGGCTTCCCCCTCTTGCTCGGAGTGTCGCATGTTCAGTTATTCCTCTGCCTCCTTTAGCGATAATTGTACTTGTAATAAATGTCAGATGCTAGCAGCATTGGAGGTGAGGCTCACAGACTTAGAAGCGTGGCTCCACACCATGGAGAATGGGTCAGCTAGCTATGCCCATGTAACCGGTTTGAAGCCTCCTAGACGTAGCTTAGCCCAAGCTAGACGCCCCCCACAGCTTCCCGAGCAGCCGGGATCTCAGACAGGTGGCTGGGTGACAGTTCACAAGAGTCGTAGCTCCAAAC
>NW_018128200.1:323209-351395 GCF_001952655.1 Monopterus albus | reverse complement strand
ATGTTTCTATATGCCACCATTACACATTACTAACTTTGTGTCTCCTCTCTCTCTCTCTCTCTCTCTCTCTCTCTCTCTCCCTGTACCTTTCTGCAGGTTGCCCTGGAGCTCTATGTCTCTGACGAGCAGTCACCAGCCACATCGACCTGATCAGTGTGTGTTTGTTGTGTCTTGTTGCTTTTCTTCTTTTGTCTCTCCTTTATCCACTAACCCCAACCGGTCGAGGCAGAAGGCCGCCCACCAAGAGCCTGGGTCTGTCGGAGGTTTCTTCCGTTAAAGGGAGTTTTTCCTCTCCACTGTCGCCAAGTGCTTGCTCAAGGGGGATTTGTTGGTTTTTCCCTATGTAATAATATTGATAACAGTAAGGTCTAGACCTTACTTTGTAAAGTGTCCTGAGATGACTTTTGCTGTGATTTGGCGCTATACAAATAAAATTTGATTTATGTGTTTGCTGGTTCTGACCCTAGACTGTATTATCGACGTGTAAGTGCGTTTCGTCTTTAAACCGTGCCTTGTATCGGGTTTTTTTTTCCTGTTCAGTGTCTGCGCTCTTATTAAAGAGACGGTGCTTTTCTACTTATCCTCGTCTGGCTATTTGAGTTAACTCATGACATTATCAGCTGCTTTACGCACCGTTCCTGACACGGCTCCATTATGTTTAACTTTTCACAAGTAATAGCACCAGGTAATGAATGTATGGGGAATTGCCACAGGCTTTACTCCTTTCACTTGTTACCTGCCCACATACAAGCAGTTTCATTGTTTTGTCTTAAGTGGGGGGAAAATGGCTCACATTTTTGCTTTCAGTGTACCACTGCATGTCTTAATGTGAAGGTGTGTGTGGGGTGTTTTTTTTTTTTTTTTTATTAAAAAAGCTGCTCACTTTATTTTCAGGAAGCAGCCTCCGGCCCCACAGTCAGCTGAGGTGGCCTCTCCAGCTGCCACAAGGTAAACCGCCGTGCACCAATGCTGCATAAGGTAATGTTTGCCCAAGTGGATTTGAAACCTGCCTATGGTCAGATGTAATGAGGAAGGAGGAGATGGAGCTGGCTAAGGCCAGTCATGTTCAGTAGGCACTGCTTGGTCCACCATGTTCCTCTCCCATCGCTGCCTGCCCAGCTGTAAATATTTAGAGTATCTTGTGAACAGCTTGAGTGTTTACCACCAATGCTTGTGGCTCATCAGCGTTGTGAGTGTGTACAAGCGATGCTAAAGAGATGCTTCTCTTGGTTCTTGTGCAGTGTAAACCCTCTGTGTCAGATGAGTTACATCCCCTGGTCTCTCCACAGATTTCTAACACTGTCTCTTGTTCAAGCCCCAGCTCTGAGCCCCATTGATGAATCAACAGTGAGTTTCTGCCTTCTCTGTCCCCTGCAAAAAGAGAGAGAAAGATGAGAAAAGATTTTGTTTTCCTCACCCCACCCTGTATATGAGGCTGTGGTGATGACATGGCTTTGTGGGTGGAACATTCTTATAAAACATGCCTTTACTCCTTTCCAAATGTAAATAAAACAGAGGGTGTAAATACTATTAAAGCAAACAGGCTCTGTAAGGATGTTTCCAGATTCATGTAGCTCAGGCCAAACCTGTGGCTAGAAGTTTTCCTGTGGTGTGGTTAATGAGGCATGTGCACACACATGCTAATTTGGCATAGCTTTACTTCTGTCTCCGGCTGCTTTATTTCAAAGGTCAGAATCTTAATTCACCTTTACTTGGCTACAGAGACCACGATAAATGTGCAGTACACAATAAGACCCTGTTCCACTCCCCACAGGGCAGGAAACCACCCATATCAACGTGAAAGCTAATTATCCTATGACAAATTAAAGTTATAAAAATGGCATAATATACATGTGCTGCCTGCATTTAAAATAGATTATAGCTGTACAAAAAGTTGACATCACTGCTCTTTTCTTGGATCAACTTGCATTAAAACATCAGTGACAATGTTATTATTCTGAGTTTCCTCTAGCTAATATACTACTTTTATTCTGTTTCTTAACCATTTGTGATCTAAATAGTGTTGTAGGCAAGTCACTAAACCTCGAGTCCAAGTCTTGAGACAGTTTCCAGCTTTCAAGTCAATGCTCAAGTCTGAGTCATTAGTGCTCAAGTCCTGACAATCTGAGTCTTGGACTTAAGTACTACAACATGATCTGATTTAGTGTTTTATGCCCATCAGTGGTGCTTGCAGGATTATTTTCCATAGTACACACAAGAACTACCTCTGGCAGAGTGAATTGTTTTAACGAGCTCCGTTCCACACTTTTAGGATATACTTTTCATGTTATGACATACTGTATTTTCTCCCTCTAAAGACATACTGTAGGCTGTTTTACCATTAACATACACGATCCTTGCACATGGAGTGAGAGCAGCATTCGCATTGTCTTTGAGCAGCACCTCCATAGCTCATTCAGTTCAAATGGCTATCTCTCATCATTACCCTCCCATACCAACTTTCCACACAATGACCAACATTGCTGTGAGGTGTGCTTCAGCTAATCCTTGAGAATCGTTGATCTGATACTTAAATCCATGCTCAATAAGTCCACAAAATAACACATGAATGCAGCTCCTGAGCAATTTAAGAAAAACCTCTGTACATGTCTCAGTGATGTTACTGACAGCAGGTTCAGTCAGGGTGTGACTGCTGACACTCACTCCTAGCTGCAGGGCTCATGTTAGGGAGTAGAAATGATGTGATCCCCTCTAAGGGTGTTCGATGTCATATTGAATAGCTCCTCGGGCCATAAATGTGAAACTATATTTCTGTATCATACAATGACTGCCAGATGCAGTGGCGTAAACCTTGAGCAAAATCATTTAAAAAATTGACGCACAGTGCATACAGGATTAGGCCTGCAGGTGCCACTGATGACTATTAAAAACCACACTTTGCAATTGCAACAATTTTTAATCTTATCGTAAAACATTCTATGCTACAGGGTGATACATTAATTTTAATAAAAAGCTCATAGATCAAAGCCTTCAACAGTAGGAACTGTGGCCACAACTGACAGTCATGGGATAATAATCATAATGCTAATGCTAAAATGTAGTGTACCACCAGCACAAGTAGAGTCACCAGGTCAGCAAGACAGGATTGCATCTATAGCTTGCTAGCATTGGCTAATGTTAGCCTCCATAAACTCATTTGCATCCATTTTGAGTTGTTTCTGGCCAACATGTGATAAGGAAATTAGTAGTAGTACCTATGTACATAAAATTATTAAAGAATGAACCTGAAAGTAACAATCGCTATCTCAGTGCTGTGTCAGTTGCCCCGTCTGTTCAGCTCTTGCTGACCAACTTGACTGTTGTTTGAAACTGAAGAGACACAGGGCAGGAGTGAAAATCTGAAACCAGCAGAGTCATAACTGTAAAATTTAGCATGTCCTGCCTAGTTCAGTAAGAGGCTTTATTTAGACCACACGTGGTCTCAGAACACTTGATTGGCAGCCGAGCTCAGAGGGCAATAAGGAAATATCTGTGAGGTGAGACTGGTGAAGGAGTGAATGCTGGAAGTGTGTTGACACTGCATGCGTTCGGCCTACTTACACTTTCTGACCAAGTGGTGCTAAAGACAAAGAGAACCACACATGAGATCTGAGGATCTCAATGAATGAAGTATCCATGTCCACTGCAGTGTGAGGGAGTATGGAGCAAAAATAATGCCAAAGTATGGCAAAACTGGGGGAGACTGCCATAAAAATGCTCAGTGTGGATGCTCGGTATACTTAAAGGGCACCTTACCAGTGGGCGGGTCCCTGAATTTTTTCATTTGCCGTATTACTCAGTAAATATTTTGCAGCATAGAAGAGAGTCCATGAGGTCAGTGTAAGCAGTTTTGTGATTGTTGGTTGATGAGTAGGTGTTTTGTGAGTTGATGTGTCATGATTCTGCACCGTCCACTTCCAGTATTATGCTCTTGTTCTGACACTACTTGTCCCCAGCTCACCCTGACTCCCGGGAACTTTACCTCATCACTCACATTGGTTTCACCTGCTTCTCAATTACCCACACCTGCTGACAACAGTATATAGCAGCTTCTTACCCTGTGGGAAGCTGCCAGATTGTTCTATGCATTATCTAGACTCTCCAGCCATTTCTTCCCTAGTGCCTGCTTATTCTAATATTGAGACCCTGCCTGTACTACCAACCGGAGAATCTGCCTTGCCCTCCCTGTTGCCCTGCTGTAGGCTTCAGTCCACGGTACTGCTCTCTCTGCCTGATCCCTCAGTACTGGTTACTGTTCCAGTCTGACCTTGTTTCTCCCACACCTGAGCTCCCCGAGGACAACAATACTGTGTTCTACTGCCTCAGACTACTGGCTTTTTAATTGGGTTCACACCTCCACATCTACGGGAGCTTCGCACACTGCTCCCTGACATGATGTGGATGCCATTGCACTCATGCTGCACCAGGTGATTACATATAATCATTCAAAATGTTTATACAGTACAAATAGCATTCCTGTGTTGCATGAGTGGCTGTGTGGAATGGGTATAGATTGGGTTGTAAATGATAACTTTTCACTTGCAAAGTTCTTTAACAGAGGACAAGACAGACAGTAATATTATTCTGTCCTCACAGTAGCATCCCTTATCCAGAGTTGGTGAACAAAAACCCCAACAAACCGTGTTCTTGAAAAACGTGTGGCTTTACTGGTTGTTTCTGTAAAACTGAAATGAATACAAAAATACATATCAGCAACTTACTATGCATGTGCAAGAAGTATTACACACTAATGCACTATGTACGTTACACATTACACTTGTGCAACTTTAAATGAACTGTCTCCTGCTTACAAGGATAATAAACAAGAAGGTATGAGCGCTAAAGCAAAATAAACCGCTAGCATAACACATTTTACACACATAGTAGAGCAAACAAGCAAGACATGTTGCCAATCATTTCACATCAACAAGTTACCAATGTGTGAAAGACTAATAATTTTCTAGTGAAAACACTAATACAACAATAATTCCATGTTTTCACTTACAGACATAGCTACTCCAAGGCGTAAACATTGGTAAACACGAGTCACAGACTGTACGCTGTCCGTCATTTTACCGAGTGGAAGAAAAACAAAACTTATCGCCAAACCAACCACTAGGGGGAAGTAAATGAACAAGATTTCCAGCACAAATATTATACAGTAAAGCTAAAATATAACATTTACTAGGGATAAAACCATACAAATCAGTTAAAAGCATGTTGAAAAGATGTGTTTTAGCTGATGTTTAAAACAAAAATAAAGAAGAAACCAATCTGTGTGCATTCCACAGTTTAGCTACAAGAATGGAAAGAAAGTTAGCTTTGATTGCATGATTAGACTTTGGAACTGTGTGACCCTTGTACATTATGGTTTCATCAGGCCATAGATAGAGCTGGGAGATGATGCAGTTCAGCCTTGTATGTGATTATTTGCTTTGATAGTCTCGCTCTCTTGCCCTCTCCCATATTCGTGTGTGTGTGTGTGTGTATCTTTGTATTACTTACATCATGAGGACCAAAACCTGTTAACACACTCACATTGTGGGGACTTGGCCATCCTTGTGGGGAGCAGAAGCTAGTCCCCACAGGGAAATCACTGAATTTTAGGGTGGCAACATGGTGTAGGGTTAGGATGAGGTTAAGTGATAGGGTCAGGTGTCAGGGAAGTAGTGGTTATGGTTAAGGTTAGGATAAGTCTACAGGAAATGAATGTAAGTCAATGTAAAGTCCCCACAAGGAATGAAAACACAGCGGTGTGTGTGTGTGTATACTAACAGAAGTGGAGGGGTGTGGGCTAGTGTTTCTCAGTCTAGTTGCAGTGCTTTTACTCATGTCCATATTTCATATCTGCAGCTTTCAAACAAAAGACATATGTTGATACAATCTGCTGGCCAGCCAGAGGAAATGAGTGTTTGTGTGCTCACTAATGTTGTTTCTGTTTCTTTTTCTAATGTGATCCAGTTTTTTTCCACTGAGCTCGTTAGATTGACCTGTTTCATTTCTCAACATGACAATACTTTTTCTTTGGGCTGAGAGTTTCATTATGCTCATGTGATGATGAAAAGCCCCCTGGCTGAAGTCAAATCACATCCTATGAGTCAGGGTGAGTATTGTTCAGAGGAACAGTTGTAGGCTGAGTGGAGATCAGACCTATGAGCCTGAGAGTTTTGGTAGACTTTTTGAGATTCAAGCCAGAATGTGAAATTTTCTCTGTAAATGTGTGTTCACAATGAGCATAGTTGTCATTTTAAAAGCGACACAATTGCATACAAAGTCCATGGAAAGATTAATGTAGATGAATTTGCATGAGGTGGCATGAATTGAGACAAAAATGTGAAAGCATGAAGGAAAGTTGAGGAAAACAATTAGCCAATTAAGGAGTGAAAAACCTATTAGTCTGAAGTCAATGTTTTGTGATATGTCAGAGGCTGAGCTGTAATGCAAAAACATATGCACCTAACTAGCTATCTACACAACCAATCAACACTTTGTGGCATATAACACAAACAATCCAGCAGTAAAATTTAAGCAAATAATCCAAACTTGAGGTCTTCACAGGTCCACCTTGTTCTGAGGAATGGAGATCCAACCCGACACAAGAGTTGAGCCATGTCCAGTTCACACCATTTTCAGTTTAATCTGGTTGGGTAGTGTTCCATCCCGTGAAGGGTCTCAGGTCTGTGTCTCAGTAGGTCTAACACCCAAGTGGAAATCAATGGACAAACTATCAGTATTGATTGTCATAACTGTCACAGGAGAAAAAGGTGTGTGTGTGTTTTTTTAAAGCAAGATAATTAATGAGTATTAATTGCATTTGCTTGTTAATCAGTGAGTAGCCCATTATCCTGCTGGCTGAGTTGATGCATGGTCTGTTCAGATTGACTCCATCTTGGATAGGGCCAAATTATTTGTGGGTGCATCACAGTTTGATTTCCCCACATGGGTTCATGTATTGCTGATGACAGTCACCAAAGCTGTCCAGTCTATGAATTATCATGTCTATTTTTGGAAAATTTATTTATGCAGTTTGGTTCAGTTACATTCAGAGTAGAGCTAATAATAATTGATGCTCTTTACTGACTCTGTACATTACTCAGTAATGGCATCTGTTAATTAATAACTTGTTGCAGTTGACATACAGTATAAAGCCTCTGATGACCTCACATACTAGAGGTCTTGGCTGTGTTTGTACACAGTAGCCTCAGGAAATGTTTATAAACTCACTGTTAGGCATTTCACTGTACAGGCGTGCTCCCACCCCCACCCTCCACTCATTGATCCACTGCTAGTGTGTTCACAGGCAGACGCAAGTCCTACAGTTACAGCAGCCAGCCAGTCGTCCCATCAATGCTTCTTTTCAGGGTCAGTGGAGCAGGGCTGCAGCACAGACCACCTTTATCTAGCTCACTCAGGACACTCATTCATAGACTAGTGGTGGGGGCACTATCTGAAGCAACACACATACATAGACACTGAGCAAAGCCTGTATAGGTGTGTGCTTGCTTACTCAAACACCATCAAGAAGCTAGAAAACACACCTCCTGCGCTCATTTGCAGACTCCATATGTGCATCTGTGTCTGTGTGTGTTTTGTACCTATGCCTCTGTTTACTGTAAATAAAGACAGATTTCATTTTATAAACAAACTCAATCTACAACTTCTGCTTGTGTCCGCCATTAGTGAATTTGGTTTGTTGGTGATCGCCATGCGGCCGTTTCTCTAGGGTGAGTAGATGTCATTGGCTATTTTCCTTGACATTCACTCAGAAACTGTCAGATTACTCAACAGTGAATTTCACTGTAATAATAAAGATATGGGTGTTTAGAAGATGAATCATATCCACATATTCATTAATGAACTTGTTTGGGTTGGACACAGTGAACTACTAACACAAACACATACCTTTGTTGTTACTGTAGCTAATGGAGCTAAGATAAATAATTTTTTATTTTAAAAGTTGAGCCTCCAAATAAACACACAGTCAGAATGGCCTCAAATTGCCCTGAGTCCAAACAAAACAGGAAAGTGAATGGATATTACTAATAAGGAAGAAATGTGTTCCACAACAAAGAAAAGCTGATTTTGTTTCTTTTTTGTTAATCATATTCAGTCATTCCTAAACTGTGCTTGAATCAGATGAGGTAGAAATTTATTTTAAATTAAGATACTTAACTCCAGTGAGAATAAGCCCTTTTCACTGGCAGCACTGATCACTTCAAAAACAACCAGTTCTGGAAACTGCCGCCTGATGAGCGTGTTTTAGCTGTTATGTAGTAGTATGTTAGTAGTCGGGCTGTTTAGCAACTCTTTGGCCTCTATATCAATTCCTTGTCAAACATCTTGGCATGTGAATTCCTAGTCAAGTAGTTTCCAGTACTGAGGTTGAAAATGACTTTTTATACTCTTTTGTAAAAGTCTTTGTGGAAGTTGTCTGGAGAACTGAGGCCAAGAGACAAAATATGTGAAGACTCTGTGTGAGGGAAATAAGGTAGAGCTGAAGAGGGTAAAGCTGAAGTAATTCTAACCGTTTGAGGTCAACTGCTGTAAAGGTGGGGCAGAATTTCTCCTATGAGGACAATCCAGGTCATGTCAGAAACAAATGTTTAGATGTGCCAGAACTTTGTTTCACATATTGTCCCTTCATGGAACATTATCACAGGACAGTATTTATGAGAAAAATATGTTATGCATTTAGTTCAGTTTGATTTACTCATTTCATGTGTAACTATGGCCCTGCGATGGATTGGCGACCTGTCCAGGGTGTACCCCGCCTTCGCCCGATTGCCGGCTGGGATTGGCTCCAGCCCCCTCGTGACCCCGTTCAGGGACTAAGCGGTAGAAATGAATGAATGAATGTGTAACTATGATCACTAAGTGTAGAAATGATATAATTATTCAGGATTTCAGGGCACGTTGACTCTCTTCTGTACTATAATTGTCAATGTCATTTTAGTGTACATTTAAAAGTTTGTCTTGGTTTGTACAATGTGTGCCATTGCTGTTTTGGTTCAGTTTTGCTGCTCTCATCAATCTTGTTTCCAGCTGCAGGAGGCAGCTGTATTCAGTGAAAAGGCTCCTTTAAACCTACTGCACACCACCTGCCCAGCACCAAACAACAAAGTTAGCAAATATTTGGTGAACAAAGCTGAGTATTTAGCAGCCATATATTTCCTTTAAATGTCAGTGGAGACCAAAACAGGGCTAAAAGGAGGCAAATATTGAGCTGGCATTTGTCAGCTGGCCAATACTATGACTTCATATGTTGCTCTGCATCTGCTGAATGTGTAACTCTGCAACTGTTGGCTAATGAGCTCAGGTGATAATGTTTCATTTTACAAACACAGCATTAATCATTAATATATGCTTACTAAGGTTACTGGTAACAGATTATACTAGTGATCAGTCATATACAGTAGTTACTGACCGAAGTTGAATGGACTTTCTATTTTTCTCTCTGCACTATATACTGTACAAACCCCTTACATTACTAGACATGTCATTTTTGTCTGTGAAGAATCTTAATGCCCTACCCTGGTAAAATGATAAGGTTTTTTTTTTCTCCTGCCAGCAACCAGATCCTGGGGGAAACATTGACTTTTTCTTGGAGTTTTCCATGAATGGAAAGTGTTGTATATTCATCATGTGATCATCTGATCAATAAATAGTAGTGCTGCAAAATGTCTGCAATCAGCAGTGTTAGTCCAAAGATAACAGTGTCACAAAGTAGGTACATATCACTCACCCAGGCCTGGAAGGCAAACAGTAAAATGAGTCCCTCAGCACAATGCTCAACTTTTTTCAATCTCTCTCCCTGTGGCAGAGGGTTTTAAAGGGATTAGTGAACCTTGTGATGCAGAGGAGTAGCATTTGTTGCTCTAAGTCATTTATATGTAGTAGTCCGCTATCATTAAATAGTTTATATAGTTTTATAGAAAAACAAAGAAACACTCAGACAAAACCTTAGTAAGCTAGGAGAGGAAATTCAAAGTCAGATGAAAGTGCAACAACAACCATCAGTGGGAAATGGCAATTACAAAAACAAAATCTACAAATATCTTGCAGCTATGACTATCTTTAACCCAGTTAGCAGCTGGGTTAGTCTTCCTCACATCAGGATTTCTACCCTGCCCTGCTGTACTCCTGGTTGCACTGACCAGGAGTACAGCAGGGCCTAGATTGACCTAGATTCTCACTTAAACATTATTGTGTGTGTTCGCTTGCATGTATGTAACACGATAAGAGACACCGGTGGCCACGTTACTGCTCTCCATCAGGTTAATTGAGACCACAGGATGACTTTGTCCAAGAACAGTACTGTGCAACTGGGCCTCACACACACATGCAACACTGTCGTTACTGACTGACTAATATGGTAAGACTTTACTCTGCAAACAGAGACTGATGACATGATGAAATGTACAGTGTACTCATGGGACCTGGACAGTGGAAACTGAAGTGAGAAATTAAAGGAGATGACAGCAATCAAATTATTACAGCGCACAATCAGATTTCAGATAAAACATTTTCACAGTTTTCACAGAATTTTATATACTGTAGGTTACAGCTTATGAATAGACCCGTTGAGACTGTGTTAAGTTTTTTAACTACTAACAGACTAGTATTGGCATTTACTTTCCACAAACACACATACAGCAGTATTAGATCGCCAACAGTGAGACAGCATGTTAAAGCATTTAACCCTGGGTGTGCACAGAGGAATCTCAGGCCCATCCCATAAAACAGAGTTTGTTTGTATGACTCTGGACCTCTGGGGTCTGCTTTTCACTTTACCAAATACTGTACATTCCCCCATCCTGTGCACACAAACACATATACAAGCTTGAAATACTGCTGTGTTTGTATGTACTGGTGCACAGCACATGTATTAAGTGAGTCACATATTGCCAATGAGTAGGGTAGTGAGTGTGCAAATGAGAGTGAGTGCATATCATTAGCAGCAAATGTTGCTGAAGTCACCTTAGGAGCCAGGTAGGGAACATTTGGAACCAGGCAGCAACATCTGTCAGTGGGTTCAAACACATACCCACTGTCTCACCCTGCTCTGTGTTTCTGAGTATCTGTGTGTGTAGAGGGGCTGTTGACTGTATGCTCAGCAGTCTCCCCACACTAAGCGCAAGACCTCAGGGTTAAAGTAATGTCTGACCTCTGCCCCCAGTACTATTATCAGCTGGGGTGTGTTTGTTATCTGCTGGGAGTGAGTACATGTTCACTCCTAGCAGATAAAGGTTCAACCCACAAGGAATTAGTTAGTAAACAGTGAATAAATGCTGTAGAGGTTGTGATAATAATTCAAATAATTTTCTGTCTTGTACAACTGTTTACAACGTTATTACAAGAGGTATCACTTTTTTCTGTTCACTCAAAGACAACTGTCTTTGAGTGAACAGAAAAAAGTAAGTACTTTTTGTTTCTAAAAGTACTTACTTTTTTCTCTTGTATCTCTATGTTTTTTTCTCAAATCACTAAACTATTTTGGTGTTTTTACATTATTCAAAATTTTTAATCTCTTATCTGGAGAGAGAGGTTTTGAAATTGTACCTGTTGTGATGTTGCACCTAGGCATGAAACCCCCTTTGCAGTGCCAGGGTGAGAATACAGGGAGACTTTTGTGGTTCCAGGGGAGCCTGATAAATGTGATAGACTAGCTTGAATAATGTCACTTGAGTTGAAGACAACAAGTATGAAAATAAAAAAATAAAAAACTGGGGGAGTGGAGTTATAAAAAGTTTACCAGACCTCTATAGCCTGCTCCTCATCTCTGCTCCAAGCTAGCAGCTCAAGGTTACATTACACTCTACTAGCACAATACACCTGACTGCATTTATAAGGGTACTAAACATATCCGTTAACTAGACAGCACTCAGAGAGTCCAAATGTCTGCCGAGGGGCAACTCAGTTCTGGTCCCCTTTTTTAAAAATGGAAACCACCACTCTAGTCTGCCAGTCCACAGGCACTGTCCCCGTTCTCCATGCGACATTAAAGGTGTATGTGTCAACCAAGACAGCCCAACTAGGTCCAGAACCTTCAGTGTTTCAGGGCAAATCTCATCCATACCTGGTGCCTTGCCACCAACGAGCTTTTTGGCTACTTCAGTGACCTCTGCCAGGGATATGAGCGAGGTTTCCCCCAAGCCTTCCTCCCCCTTGGAAGGCATGTTTGACAGGTTCAGGAGTTCATGTCAGCCCTGTGATAGACTGGTGACCTGTCCAGGGTGTACCCCATGTTTCACCCAATGTCAGTTGGGGTAGGCTCCAGCTTCCCTGTGGCCCTATTCAGGAATAAGTGGTATAGGTAATGGATGGATGTTCTGCTTGTTCAACCACTGTTTCATAAAATGCTCATACAGTCTCTGTTACTGGCTGATTGTCGCACTGTGGAATGATCCTTCACATCTTCTGCTCTCTCTGCTCAGCTATGTGAGAGAGCCGTTTTCATGACTATTCAAACTTATAGGGGGGTGTGGCAGGTGCCAATCCTGACTTGAACCCAGAATCAGACTTGCAGGATGTATGTTCCCAAGCAACCTAGGACATTGTTAAAAGTCACATTTGAGTCAATTGATTATGAGGCAGCTTTATTTTCTGTGGCGGTATCATGGGAAATAAGTCTATCTTCATGTATCACATGCTGGTTCACACAGTTGAGCTCTCCTATGGCTCAACCACATCACCATGTATTCAACTGCTCTGTGAAAACAACACCACATGCATTCAGTCTTTATCAGTGCATTAACAGTCAGGAGAACACATGGCTTTCCTCACAGTGCTGTATTCTCCACATATCATATGTCCTTGTTTTTTCTTATTCGACCTCTACACCCTGAACAAGAAAGATTCTATGTGGTACTAGAAAGTAGTCTCACTGGAGCAGAATAGTCTTTGGTATTATTAAGATCCTTTTTAGAAAGGGCAGGTTACATGTGATTTATTTATTTGCCTTTTTAAAAGAGCTATCATAGCTTTTTAAAGAGCCACCTGAAAAACAGGATAATTTTCTTTTCTGAAACATATGAAGGTTGTTCTTACCTCTGGTTTGACTAAAAAGCTTGACTATTGTACACGTTTGATGGCTTATTGTTTGCCACCATACAACCATGCCTATTATTTTGGATTGTGTGTGCTTTTCTTCTGGACACCTCGAAATTGGTTGAGTGAGTATGACAGACTACAGCATAAGCATGGGCAAAGTGAAGAACTGTTTTCACTGAAACAGCAATACAGCAACATTACTGACACAGCCATCCAGCTGTACGGGTTAACTTACTGCTCAGCTGACGGAATCATTTCTACCCAGTGGGAGTCATGGTGGTGGTGTTAGGGTGATTTTTATTTTTACACAGTGGACTGTGTGTTTATATCAACAAGGAATGGTGCACAAATGCTGTGGTTGTGTCTAAACACTGTTCTCTGCTGGTGGAGTTACAGTTGTGAAGTGCATACTATCTGCTGACAGAGTTTACTGCTGCTGTTATTGTAGACCTGTGGCATCAATGTTCAACAAACAGCACACCCCCCTCCAGATGTTTTATCATCACTGCAGCTTCAGCCATGCGTATATAAAGCAGTTTTGTTGATATTGTACCAACAGGTCAAGTTTGCTCCAAGAGGAGAAAATACACTGGACCTTTTTTACATCCAGTGTAAGAGTGCTCCCTCTTATCCTTAAGACTGAGTGGTGTTTGTGCATGTTGTCACAAATGATAATAGTATCGTTTGGTTTAAGACCTTTGCAACTGAAACACAAACTGGTAAACTGCAAGTCAATGGGTCAGCCATCACTGAGTCCCATTTTAATATGTTTTTCAACACTAACCTGGTTTTGTGTTGTGTTTCAGACATAAATATCTGCATGTAGGGTGGCAATAATAAGGTGAAAGACTTCAGACATGAAAGAGGGAGAGCTAAGCAAACAGGTTTAGGGTTACTCAGATGAAACACACAGTCACTCCCAGCAGGTGGGGAGAGGCCTGGTGTGTGTGTCCATGTGTTTGTTTGTGTCAGAGGTCAGGTAGGCCACTGAGTGATTGCCTGAATTCCTTCAGTATTTAGCCATGCGGCTGTAGACCCTGTTTTTAACCATCACAGCTGCTAATCTCTTGTCTCGACAACCCTCTAACAACCTTATTGACTGGAAATACACATATTTGTGCACATGCCTGTGTGTGTGTGAAATGTTGTCCTTCATATGTACATGCTTAATCTTGAACTGTAAAGTGACACAGCAAAGCCCTTTTAATAAGCACGTGAATATATTTACTGGATAAGACACATGACCTATGTGTGCTAATGTCAACACAACAGGGTGAATACATAGAACAGATGCAGACATCTTACATCATGTTTGCTTTACTGCAGATGCAGCTATGTTCCCAAGCTGAAGTGTTTAAAGAAGAAGCCAAGTAGTCCTCTCTGGAACTATTCTGCTGTAGCCCTTTTAACATGACAGAGGAAGCTTAAGTAAAAGTGTATGGAGCAACACATAGCTTGCTCCAAAAATTTAATCCAAATCCAGTCTTTACTTCCTCCTCCATTACCACTGATAAGAGGGTTTACTATTGTTAAACAGTGAAAACCTTGTGTTCACCAAAGTTTAACTCAGTGCAAAGGATTCACACAGATTTACTTGTCCTCTCAAGTGATCACTTACAGTGCTGGGAAGGTTACTTGAAATGTAATAGGTTACAGATTACCAAGTTAAAATGTAATAAGCAGTTTCACTATGTTAATTACTTCATCAAAGTAATGGAACATACTTCTTTTAATTACATTTTGATTATTTTTCTAAAAATGTTTTAAACTGGACAATAAAGCTGAAAAGTCCAAAGATAAGGATAATCACCTTTATTTAGCCAAATATGTTTCACACAAAGAATTTGTTTCTGGTACAGAACCGAGGGAGCCATCTGTGGCGCCAACTCAACCAATGGCTCTAACCATTGGTTCAGTGTCTTGCCCAAGGACACTTCGACACATGGACTGCAGGCACCGAGATTCGAACCTCCAGTTGGGAGACAACTGCTCTACCCATGAAACCACAGTCACCTCAATAAATTTTAACCAGGAAGTGTAAACAGTACTCAACACCTATTACTGTCAAACCTTTAGTAAAGGTTCTTCAACATAAGTTTAGTCCCATAATATGCAAGCAAAACTCTTTTCTGACAACAAGACCATCTGCCTTGGTGCTGTCAGCTGGTCACAGCCAGGCATGGCAGACTCAGGATGCTTAGAGCAATGTGTGTTGATGTGATTTACAGATGAGAGGCTGTGCAATGACAAACAAGAGCACCAGTCAAAAGCAACGCTTAAAATTTAAGGCATGTTGCCAAATTAATGGAACCTGTCTAGATGTAGCCTAACTAGTTACATGCACCTAGTTACTCCCCAACACTGATCGCTACTGATTGCAGCTATTCCATTCACATAATCTGATTTTGCATTGAAGTCACACCATTTTTAATGCTAATGTATGCAGGACTTTAAATTAAAGAAAAATAATACACTAAAAATTTAATAATAATCAAAAATTGGACTTTGTAACTGGGTCAAAAATTTTTCAAAGTGGGATAGCTTTGTGCGGATATGAATTTACAATCTTAATATTAAAAAAATCTTGGCATACCTTCTTTTTACTGGAATGCTTTCACTTTAAAATTACTTCAAAACAGTTTAGGTGGATTTCACAAGATGAAGCAGGTATCACCATGAGCCTCTGTACTGGTGCATGTTTTTCAACTCTGATGCAACATTCTCTCCATATTATCTTACTTGAGAGTGAGTAGCTAGCTGCCACAAACTTGACTCAACCCTTATAGTAATACATAATTCATGTCTTAGATAGCATCTGCATTACCTGGCAAGCACCTCAATTAAAACTCACTGACACAATTACATAAGTGTGCCAGTACAGTATGTTCAACTGTGTGTTACTACACACAGTTGAAGTAGGAGTTTTAATCCAGCTCTTTTACCCACAGTACTGTATTTAATCATTTTTTTTTGCTTGGTCAGCACTGAACTTAATGACAGCCTTAAGAATATACTGTATGTATGTTCCTCTCCCACTGTTGCTCTGTTACTATGTGACGTGCCTGAGTGAGCGGTTTGAGTGGGGTGACTGAGTTCAGTGTGTACATGTGTGAGTGAGCAAGAGAGAAAGAGGGAAGAAGGTAGAGATAGACAGGACAACCAGAGTCAGCTGACCATAGAGGAATTCTTCCTGCAGACCTCAGGGCCCACAGCTGATCAGAGAAGACGGTAATTACTTTACCTCAGTATATATACACACACACACATACACACATGCTGTGTTTTCATTCCTTGTGGGGACTTTACATTGACTTACATTCATTTCCAAAAGCGATTTAGCGATTTTTAAATCAGTTTTAAAAACCCACCTTTTTAAACAGGCTTTTGCGTCTGATGCTTAAATGTTTTTTTTACTGTCCCATAGAGGCAATGATATGCTATTTATCATTTTGTATGAAATATTTTAGGTGTTTTAATTTTTCTAGTTCTTACTGTACAGCACTTTCTGCCCAGATGAGTTGTAAAGTGCTTTATAAATAAAGGTTGTTATTATTATTATTATTATTATATTTCCTGTGGACATATCCTACCCTTAACCATAACCACTAGTTGCCTAACACCTAACCTTAAACCATGTTACCACCCTAACATTCAGTGATTTCCTTGTGGGGACTAGTCCCCACAAGGAAATCACTGAATGTTAGGGTGGCAACATGGTTGAGTCCCTACAGTGTGAATGTGTTAACAGGTTTCGGTCCTTATGATCTAAGTAATACAAAGGCACACCTACACACACACACACGCAAACACACACACACACACACACACACACACACACACACACACACACACACACACACACACACACACACACACACAGACACACACACACACACAAGAACACTACCACACACATGTAACATTTATACACTTTCCTAAAACCCATCAGAAGCCATATATGGCTGACCTCTCTCTCACACACATCTTGTTCAGTCGCACTCATACACACAATCTGTCTATCTCTGTCCTTGGGGAACATGGTGGTGCAGTCAGATGGCACAGGTGGTTGTCACACACCTGACACTGCAGTGTGGAAGTGGGTCAGGCAGTATTTGCAAAGTGCAGTACTTGTTTTAATATGAGTGAAAACCAGATGGATGGAGTCACCTAATCCAGGACATTTCCAGGAGCGTTGATGTCAAATACTGTCAAAAAGTACACAAAGTCAAGAGCGTAATGCATTTGTTATATCCAAAGTTTTATTCTTGTCAGGGTGGGAAAGCATCTCAAACTACATTTTAACTATCATGGGACACTAAAAATCTTCCAGTGAAACCCACATAATTATGCATACTGGGAATCTGTATCACATACTTCGGGACTATGGGGTGCAGGGCTCGTTGTTATGGGCTGTCCGTTCCTTGTATGACCAGAGTAGGAGCTTGGTTTGCTTTGCTGGCAGTAAGTCAGACCTGTTTCCGGTGTGTGTTGGACTCCACCAAGGCTGCCCTTTGTCACAGGTTCTGTTCATTATTTTTATGGACATAATTTCTAGGCGCAGCCAGGGAACGTAGGGTGTTTGTTTTGGTGGCCGCAGAATCTCTGCCCTGCTTTTTGCAGATGATGTTGTTTTGTTGGCTTCATCAGTTCAAGACCTACAGCGTGCACTGGAGGGGTTTGCAGCCAAGTGTGAAATGGCGGGAATGAGAATTAGCACCTCCAAATCCGAGGCCATGGTTATCGGAGAGTGGTTGGGTGCACCCTTAGGGATAGGGTGTGGAGCTCAGTCACCCGTGAGGAGCTCAGAGTAGAGCCGCTGCTCCTCCACGTTGAGCAGAACCAGTTGTGGTGGCTCGGGCACCTGTTTAGGATGCCCCCTGGGGAGGTATTTTGGGCATGTTCCTCCGGGAGAAGGCCTCAGGGCAGACCCAGAACAAGTTGGAGAGCCTATGTCTGTCGGCTGGCCTGGGAACACCTTGGGGTTCCTCCTGAGGAGCTAGAGGAGGTGTGTGGGGAGAGGGAAGTCTGGGAGGCTCTGCTTGGACTACTGCCCCCGTGACCTGGTTTTGGATAAAGCGGAAGAAGGTGGATAGAGAAAAAGATAACAGAGCATCCACTCATAAGTACGAGAACAACAGTCATATTAGAGTAACAACCAATGATTTGTTGTGTTTTTAATGTTATGAACACAAGTGCAAACGTGAACCAGGAGGTTATGGTGAACTGGAGATTTAATGAAATAAAAATAGAAAGAACACAGGAGGACTGCTAGCAGGGTAACCAAAGTACATACACTAAACAGGTGAGTATCAAAGTTGACCAGCAGTTAACAGAAAAGAATATATACAGAAACCAAACACTAGGGAGGAACTAAGGCAGGTATAGGTAGACCTTAGTTTAGGTCTTTTTACGTTCTTCATCACTCACATTAGTTTCACCTGCTTCGTTATTATTTGCACCTCTATTTAGGCAGCGTCCTCCCACAAGGATGCTGCCAGATTGTTCTAGACCCCAGCTCTGACTTTCCAGCATTTACTTCGGTTTTGGTATTTTGTGTTTCTGATCTCGGACTGTTACCTTGGACTATTCTATTCTGCCTCGCCCTCTTGTTACGGACTGCCACGGTGTATGATTATCGGACTTTCTCTTTTGGACAACGAACTTTGGATTCCCCTGGATGTATGTGTTTGCTGGCTCTGACCTGGGACTGATACCGACCGTGAGTTTTGTGTTCACCTTGTCTTGTATGGTTTCGTTTAGTTTTAGTTATTGATTAAAGAGACGGTTTTGTTCAACACTTCCTTGTCTGGCCATTTAATGAGTTCACCAAACACTTTCCGGCCGCATTAGGCGTGCCGTTTCTGACATATAAGGGGCTCCTGTCTCACCACAAGGAGGCTCACAAACAATCAGCAGCCTTTCTAGGATTCACAATGCTGAAGAATCTTTTGGTGCACCAAAATCTAATTGTTTTGAGCGCCATACCCTATGTCGCCAAAACATTTAATCAAAATCCATTAATTACACAACACCGGGATTCTGCAGCTGTTCTGACGCTTAGCCCACCTTGATGTCTGAGTGACGTCTGATGTGAGTCAGGGGCTCAAAGGTTGTGCCATAGTCCTTCACAAGAAATGTATCAGTTATGTAGGTTTGATAAAATTATGCTGGATTAGATGTTTAAAAGAAGCTGCAGCTTTATTTATTAGGTTTTTTATTTTACATTGTTTATTTCACTCTACCTGACCACATTTAGTCTATTTTTTTTACCCATGCCCATACCCATGAATTAATATAAACACATTTTTTACCCATTACACACCCATTTTTTGCAGGTACCTGATCCAGTGCAGAACTCTACAACAGGCTGAGGGAGGTGAGGTGAACATAAAGGGCTGGCAGGGCAGAAACAAAGAGCAACAGGTGTAAGTAAATGAGGTTAATCAGGGACAGAGTCCAGCTGATGCTGTGAGGCATGAGACAGGAAAAAACAAAAATAAGAGTCTAGCACAGGAAGTGGCCAGGGAACCATGACATGAATATTTGTATTTTTAATTAATACATGAATTATTTTTCCATTTATATTATGATAAGCTGGAACCAGCAAATGTTATAGATAATATTGATGATTAATATGTTAATTAATAATTATTTAATCAACTTGTGAAATAAATTTCTTGGGAAAAGAAGGTAAAACGGTGACAAAAATTTGTGGCTTATATTTAAATGGGGAAATCTAAACAATGGCTCTGAATCTGTGGATAAGCTGAAGGGGAAATGAATATTTTTATAAAATGAGTGATTCTGTTTGATATGTTTAATTTCACTCTCAGTATATCTACTGTACAAATGGTTTGCCATGTAAATGTACTCGATGTGCTGAAACTATGGGCCTCTCTGTTTCACAGGTACTAAGTGGTTTGACCATCACATTACCAGATCACTCCTCTATAGAAACACAGCCACAGGATCTTTGCATAGACACAGGTTCACATCACCCCTTTCTGTCTTGACTTTGCCAGCTGCACTCACTGTCAGCATGGCAACCCATGACAAGCTGGACATCATGTAACTCTACCCTTCTCCTCTTTTCTAGTCATGTGCTAATTACACACAAAGAGAGAGGGGGAGAAAGCTAGGGAGACAGGGTGAGGTATGGAGAGGGGAAGACACACAAGAAGAAAGAAATGGATGGAAAAAAGGAAATAAAAAATAAGGAGAGAAGGGACATCCACCACTTAGGGATTGACTTAACCTAAATATTTAATTTAAAAATTTTAATTGCTTACAGTCTGTCTACAGTCCACACTACTCGTATACAAATTACTATTCAATACTACCTATTGACCAGCCATGGACCTAAGAGAGTCAGTTTAACCACCTTACAAAAAAAATCATATTCTCTCAAATTTGTTTGTATTTGCTTTTGAGTAACCTGTCTGAGAGATTTAGGTTTCCATTGCACTACAGGAGAGGTGAATGTATTTACATGCACTTAAGTAACCTGGTTACAATTGGATTTCTTGAGTAAGCTGATTTCTTAACTGTCATGTAAATGGGAAACTCGGTTTCTGTAATCATGGTTGGGGATTAGGGAAACCTGATTTCCCCAGGTAGATTTCTCCTGGACAACAGTGATTTCTCTGCCATGTATAACCAGGTAACCAGGTCTCTCATCAGCTCTCTACAAAAGCAATGTGCAACATGTGCAAAAGACAGGTTCCAAGGTTGCCTGTGCACATGTGACTGCAGAAAAACAGGAAGTTGTCACTAGTGCAAACCGACGATTATCAACATGGTTAGCAGCAGCAAGATAAGTGCTGATAGAGACTCAAATCAGCAGCTTGTTGGACAAATGTTTCATTTTATATTTTCCATTATTAATTTCACAAATAATGGGGCAGCTAATGTCATGATTTGCAGGTGAAACATCATTAAAGAGATCAAAATATGAGCTAGATCGACCAAGTCCGTCTTTGTTTATGGGACAATGCAGTCACATAATGATGTCAGGCTTTCCAATTGTGGGTGCACCTGAACAATGTCTTTCTGCTTTAAGTGGGCTAATGGGGGGTGGGGGGCTATCAGATTACTTAGGAGTTCGTGTATACTGGCGTTTTTGAGCAACGTGATTACTGCCGAGCATGTAAATGCATTATTTGATTTTTGCTGTAACCTGGTTTCTCTCAGTAAGTTTCATTTAGAAAACTTGTTCTAAAAAGTGTTCCTGTTATTCTGAATAATCCACAGAACACATTGACAGTTTTCAGGCAAACAAAGTTTCAGAAAAACACAGATCCGTCCATTGTCATCTTTACTTCGGGTTTAGCTTCTATTCTATTACTTTCTGTAACTCAGTTCTGTGCCTCATTTAATATATACAGCATTTATAACATACGTATATATTGTTCATTTGAAAAAACGTAATGTTTCTTGGTTTACCAATTCATATTCTAATTTAAATAAGTGTCCAACCTACTTGCTACTAGAAGGTAAAGCTGTGTTTTATAATTTGGAGTCTTCCATATCTATGATATCTACAACACTCTTCAAATGATAAATATGCTCATTTGGTTACTTGCCACAATTACTTTTGTGTCTGTAGGGTAAATATGACTTTACAGTTAGCAGCTAGCTAGCTTAGCTTAGCTTAGCATAGTGAATGAAGCAGCTAGCCTGGCTCTGTCCTAAGATAAAATCTTGCCCACACTGTTCCTCTAAAGTTCAATGTATCCAACACCAGCATGGTTCAGGTTTTGATGTCCAGTGTAATTTAAGGGAAAGCCTAAACCACCAACATACAGACATTTGGGATCACCAAATGACTCTTTTTCAATATAAAGTTTTCACACTAACACTATTAGTAATATACAAATGAACTGGTTTAATGTGCAAGCAAAACATTCAGATCTAAAAATCCCTTCTCTATGAATGTGATGAAAGCCATAAACTAATCATTTCCATACATGATAAATTTAGTCATTAACACCCCCACCCCCACAGAGATATACAAGAATGGACAACACACCCATAATCACGCATCACACAGCGCTACCTTCAGTGTGACCCCAGGTGGGCTTTGGACATATAAAAAGGAGTGGAAGCAAAGGAATTGTGTATATAGTATGTTCAATGTGAAAATCTGTCTCAATGTCAGCTGTGTGTGATAGTAGTGTCATACATTAGTCACACATTCACTGTGTTCACATTCATATGTCAGTGCTTCTGAATAAGATTCAAGATTTTGATTTGCTATTTATGCATAAACAGACAGTCTAGGCATATAGGGATAAGCCTGCAAATGTTTTTAAAAATACACAATACAGGTCCAGCCACATACAGTAACTGTGTTTGTACTTGTGCTGTTTTTTCAGCCCTTCATACTTTGTCTATCTAGCCATAAGCCCATTTATAAAATGACCTATTTTTGAGTAGTAATTTCATACATGTGGCTTAATACACACATCTGTGTTACATCTGCACATGGTAATTTGCATGTGAAATTATATCGGGACTGATAGTGTGGTTTAACCCTGAAATCACTGACTCATATGAGCCCACTTGGGAACCAGCTTTGTCATACTTTTACAGTTCTGCTGAGAAGCATTCTTTTATCTCTCTTCTCAGAAGATTCTAGATGGATTCTGGTTTTGTAACAGTTTTCAGATTAAAAACTGAAAAGGGTTCTTGTGATCTGAGCTATCTGTCTTATCTTTCCTGAACCTGCTTTCCAACTCAGAATCTGGCCTCTCATTCATTTATGTCTGTATGCAACAATGCATAGTGATTATCCTTATTCCAGCAGATGGCTCCTTTGTGTTTCTCTGGTCAGTAAATACCTATGCACACTGAGAAGACAAAACTAGAAAGATAATGCCACAGCTTTATAGGATTTTGCTTTAATAGAATTTGTGATAATGGTGATAATTAATAATAACTCAGGATTTATACACTTGGGCTAATCATATGGATATCTATATTCATTCCTGTATGTGAGAGACATTGTAAGATGTGTGATGCAAATATTCACTAGTTGTGAAAACTACTCTACAGTCTTGAAGTATTTGCAGTTTTATGGTACTCTATACTGGAAGTATAACAAAGAAAATATACTTTTTCCTCTACTACATTTAAATTACATCTAGCCTCTGGTTAATATAATGGTTAAGATTTTACGTACAAGACATGATTAGCTTATAAATTATGATGCATCTTTCACTGAATATCAGCCAGTGGGGTCAAAAGTGATAATGAGACAACAATCTTAACTGCTAAAAGGTTGTATTACAACAGCACAAGTCAGGAAATGGAGTCATAAAGCCAGTGAACTGATTCAGTGATATTAGTTATGCGGCAATTTCTACTTCAAGGTTTGCCTGCATCAGCTAACATTAGCCTACAAACTATTGGTCATACCAATAGTAAGAAAGAAAGTCACTTTCGGCTTTTCCCATTTAGGGATCGCCACAGTGAATTGTCCCACTGACAACTCGCATGTTGACATTTGGCACGTGTTTTACACCGGATGCCCTTCCTGACACAACCCTGATTTGAACCTGGGCCGCAGCGGCGAGAGCACTGCACCTTAACCACTAGCCTACCAGGGACAGCCTTGGTCATACCAATAGTAAGGCTGCAGAATCAAAACATGTATTGAAATGAACAAAAGAACATTTTTTTTCATTATGAACTCAGTGTTTCATTTGCAAAAGAACACTTATTTCTTCTTTCAAATGAAATCCTGCATATGAAGCACATTTTTAGCCATTATCTGCATAAATTTCTGTTTCTGCTTTACCAATCTGATATCAGATCACCCAAGACAGATCTTTGTCATTTTTGACAGTTTTATTTTTTTTCTCCTGTTTATGTACAATATGCAGTTGAGATCCTGATGCTGAGTATTGTGTCAGTTTTTAATCATTTTGAGTCATTTTTACTTGTACAGAAGTGTCTTGTCTCATGCTGTGTCTACAAACTCTTTTTGCTTTTAGCCTGAAATCATTTATACAAACTATACTATTCAACATCACAGTATGTAAAATAGTTTAAATGAGCTTCACCTTAATCATCTACAGGACTAAAATGCCGTTTACAGATGAATCAATAGCAAAAAGATTCAAACAGTATCATATGTAAAATGTAATACTACTGTATACATTACCCATGGCACTGGGATAGGACAGGTTGGTGCCTCAGCCTACCATGGGGAAATGGACGCACCGCCCACCATAGTCTGGGGTGGCACCTTTGGTAATTGCCAGCAACACCAAAGACGGTGGTAGCAGGGTGTTGTATGGTGCAAGTAGTGGAGGAATTCACTTTGGGTCAATGGCACAAGCACCAGATGGCATAATGAAGAACCAACCTGATTGTCACCAGATGGCATCACTGAGCAGGTAGTTGTCAATGCGCAACAACCTTCATATCTACCTTGTCAGTTGTGCTCTTGTGCGCCACCTGGTATCTGATTTGGAGGTCCAGAGAGACAGCCTGGTGGGGGCATGACACCGTCTGTCTTACACACCGTGCAAGGCATTTTGTGAGGCAAAGCTTCGGTGGGAAGTCCTGTGGCGATGGAATGAATGCGACAGCAGCAGGTGGCAGCAAGTAGCTGGAAGCTGCTAGTACATCTGTACATACAGGCAGCTCACACGTAAGGGTTGCAGCCTATACTGAAACCTGAGCACCAGCAGGACTGAGGCAGGTGTGTGAGTGTCCAGACAGCCCTTTTTAGGGATAGCACTGCCTGCCCTGGCAGCGGAATCCCCCAGAAAAGGTGGGGTAAAGAAAGTGTGGTCACCCTTACCTAATAATAAGGACAATCACCTTCCGGTTGGGAGACGACTGCTCTACCCACTACACTTTCGCCTCCCCCAAACCTGGCTCGTGTATGGCAGTCAGCGGGACTTCACTACAGTGGTAAGAAGTGCAAGAAGCTAAAGATGAATGTGGCAACATGGAATGCTCGACCAATGTTGGACGTTGATTCAAGACCAGAGAGAAGGACAACTTTGATAGCAAAGGAGCTAAATCGATATGGAGTTGACATAGCTCCAGGAAATGAGAATTTAAGACTAAGGACAGATCCAGGAGAAAGAATACATCTTATTTTGGATTGGGAAACCAGAAGGCAGGAGAGAGGCTGGGGTTACTTTTGCCATTGCAACCAGAAAAGCAGCCAAGCTGTTGTCACTTTCCACTGGGATATCTGAAAGAATGATGAGCCTGCAGCTTACTCATTACTCACCCCCAGCTTACTGGGGAAAAGAGTTTCAAGATGGCGCCATTATGTTGGGCCTGCCGCTGGCTTCTCCTGTGTGCACTGTGTTTTTGTATGTTTGAAGCTACTGCTGTTATGCCCACCCTGATATATGACCACCTCACGCTCCTGGAAATACGTGATTCTATGTTTGATTGCCGGAGCGGACATCGTTATCACCAAACCAACTCATTTCTACCTCCGCCGACCTTAATTCCTCCGTTTCTTCGGCGCTTGGATGGCTGTCCAGCCCGAGCATTCCGGCGACGTCGCGGAAAGGGGTCTGGAACCCATAGTAGGCTGAAGTCTGCGCTTTCATCATCCTTGGCATCGAGTAGATTAAGGAAGCTGGGCTGTCACTCCTCGAGTGGGACCCTGGTGGAATGTTACCGCTTCCTTAAACCCATCGGCCTGGGCTCAGATCCACCCTCCCCGCACTTCCGACTGGTGAGACGCTCTGAACGACGGCACTCTCTGGTCAATCTTCGGCCTTTGAAACACACCGACTCATCACAGGACAAGCTAAGTTTGTTCGCTTTGCTCTTTTTAATGCCAGGTCCCTCACCAATAAGACGTTTATTCTTAATGATTTTATTACTACCCATAACCTGGATGCATTTTTAATGACTAAAACCTGGCTGAAGTATGGAGATAATTCAATTTTCTTGGAACTGTTGCCTCCAGGGTATTTATTTTTTAATACCCCTCGCTTTACTGGGAGCATTGGTATTCAAGCCGACGCTTAAATGTCGCCTTCTCCCGGGAAAAACCTATCCCAGCTTTGAGATCCAAGCTTTTACTTTTCTCCAGCAGTCCCCTATTTTATGTGTAGTCATATACCGCCCTCCTCGATCAAAGGATTTTATTAATGACTTTGGGGATTTTTTTAGCAACATTTGTCCCACAATTTGACTATTTTCTGATCTGTGGCGACTTTAACATTCACGTGGACAACCCCTCAGATCAATTAGCTAAGGATTTTAATGCTCTCCTGGAGTCTTTTGATTTCATTCAAGCTGTCTGCTCCCGCACCCATCAGCAGGGGGGTACGCTGGACTTGGTTATTTTTCGAGGTCTGGCTGTCTCCATTAGCGATGTGGCTAATTTAGCCATCTCTGATCATTGGGTTATTCGCTTTGAGCTTCGGGGACCCAAGCCGGTCCCAACCCAGATGTCCCTTGGGCAGACTCTGAGGATTATTACCTCTTCTACATCGGCAGACTTTATTGCTGCTTTTCTGGCATCAGACCTACATTCCACTGAAACGCAGCATTCCTCGATACCTGCAGCGACTTTCCTCTCGGCGTTTGATGCCACCTATGTCCGGATTATGGATTCTGTTGCTCCGCTGAGGAGGAAAAGAATTAGGAATCTCTCTGATCCTTGGCTGAATGACGTTACGCGAGCCTATCGGAGACGGTGCAGACAGGCAGAGCGGAAATGGCAGAAGGATGGTCTGCAAGTCTCCTTAGACATCCTAAGAGCCTGTCGTCAGGACTATCAGAGAGCTGTCAGTGATGCTAAGTCTCAGTATTTATCCCAAATTATCTCGGAGAATAGTTATCAGCTGAGCGTTCTTTTTAAGACTATTAATTCGGTTATCAATCCCTCTACTGCTGTGTTTCCTGAAGCTTCGAATGCTTTGTGTGACGATTTTTTATTGTATTTTAGTGAAAAAGTCCGGGCCATCAGAGTGAGTCCTCTACATCTTCCACCCTATGCCCCAGCTGTGTCCCACCCCGGTGATACCTTCATATTTAGTCACAATGTTCCCTTTCATTTTTATGCTGATGATATCCAAATCTATATGCCGCTGGTGTCATGGTTCGGTTCCACTGCTTCCTGTCTGGCTTTTATTTTGACACTATTTCCTGTTTTGTTTCACCTTAGTTCTGGTCTTTTCTTTACGTTCATTAATCATCATTAGTTCACCTGCTCCTTATTGTTTGCACCTGTTTATCCCTTCTATTTAGGCAGCTGTCATGGTTTGGTTCCACTGCTTCCCGTCCGGCTTTTATTTTGACACTGTTTCCTGTTTTGTTTCACCTTAGTTCTGGTCTTTTTACGTTCTCCATCGCTCACATTAGTTTCACCTGCTGCATTATTATGTGCACCTGTTCACACCTCTATTTAGGCAGCGTCCTCCCATGAGGACGCTGCCAGATTGTTCTAGACCCCAGCTCTGACTTTCCCGCATTCCTTCGGTTTTGGTATCTTGTGTTTTGACCCGGATTGTTTCTTTGGACCATTCTATTCTGCCTCGCCCTCGGTGTATGATTATCGGACTTTCTCTATTGGACTACGAACTTCGGATTTCCCTGGATGTATGTGTTTGCTGGCTCTGACCTAGGACCGATACTGACCGTGAGTTTTTGTGTCAACCGTGTCTTGTGTGATTTTGTTGGTAGTTTCAGTTCTCTTAATAAAGAGACGGTTTTTGTTAAACACTTCCTCGTCTGGGCATTTAATAGAGTTCACAATAACACTTTTCGGCCGCACTACGCGCGCCGTTTTCTGACAGCTGGTTCAACCAGAGTCAGGTTTGTTTGGTGCACTACACTGTGTGCACAATTATTAGGCAAGTGAGTATTTTGACCATATCATCATTTTATCCATAATTTCCAACTCCAAGCAGTATAAACTTGAACGCTTATTGGACTTAATGCATATCAGGTGATGTGTTTTAGTGTAACGAGGGAGGGTGTGGCCTAAGGAGATCAACACCCTATATCAAGGTGTGCATAATTATTAGGCAGAATGTTCTCCTCTGGAAAAATGGGCCAAAAAAGAGATTTAATTGACTCTGAAAAGTCAAAAATTGTAAAAAGTCTTTCACAGGGATGCAGCACTCTTGAAATATCTAAGATATTGGGG
>NW_018128200.1:312458-322215 GCF_001952655.1 Monopterus albus | reverse complement strand
ATAATTCTGCACACTAATAGTTGCCTAATAATGGTGTACATGTAGATATTCTCTTAAGAAAGCCAAAACTTCACTTTTACTACTTAAATGTTCAGGTTTGAGGGTTTGTTAACATTTTGGATTGACCAAGAGCACTGTAGTTGTGCAATAACAAAATTAATCCTCAAAAATACAACTTGCCTAATAATTGTGCACACAGTGTACAAAACTGTCTGCACGATGTTAAAACTTGGCTAACTCAGAATTTTCTTTACTTAAATGAAGGCAAATCTGAATTTATTGTTATCATCCCCCATTCGGATGGAAGTGTAGCTGATCTTGGCACATATGCCCCCTTTCCCTCTAATGCGGTAAAAAATCTGGGGGTAATTTTTGATGTCAGTTTTAACTTTGATAATCAGATCAAGTGAGTGGTAAAAACCAGCTTCTACCAGCTAAGATTGTTAGCAAAGGTAAAGCCATTTCTCTCTCATAGTGACTTAGAGAAAGTCATTCATGTGTTTGTGACCTCCCGGCTTGATTATTGTAATGCCCTGTACTCCGGTTTATCCCAGTCATCACTCTCCAGGCTCCAACTTGTTCAGAACGCGGCTGCCCGTCTGCTGACAAACACTCGTCGGCATGCCCACATCACTCCAGTTCTGCTTTCTCTTCATTGGTTGCCCATTAAATGGAGAGTAGATTTTAAGGTTTTGTTTTATGTTTTTAAAGCCATGCATGGCCTTGCCCCCCAGTACCTGTCCGATCTCTTGGCTAGATACGTCCCTCGCAGAACCCTACGATCATTGGGTCATCTTGCTCGTCATTCCCCCTGCACACTACAAAAAATTGGGAGGTCGCGCCTTTGCCGTGCATGGCCCTAGGCTGTGGAACTCCCTACCTTTAGATATTCGCTCGATAACTGAGCCGGCAGCGTTTAAGTCAGTGTTAAAAATGCATCTTTTTAAACAAGCTTTTAATGTTTAGCGTGTTCACTGTCTTTCGCCAGCTTTAATAATTTACTTTCTAACTAGTTTTAATATGTTAGTGTGTGTATTGGTCCGCTGGACCACCATGGGTGAGCCCCCAGTGAGAGAGCCGGCCGGGTAGTAGTTGGCCTATATCAGTCTTTAGATATCTATTTGGCTTCTTGTCTGTCTATGAGTGTTTTTAACTGATATTGTATTGCTATGTTTCTATTGTTGTAGCACTTTGTGCTCTTGAGCTTGAAAGTGCGGTACAAAAAAAGTTTATTATTATTATTATTATTACTTAATCATCAAGGTTCAGCCAGCCCTGAGGTGGGCCTGCAAGGGGGTCAGCAAGAGAGGATCTCTGTATTGAATTGGATGAATTGGAGAAGGCACTCAAAAGTGGCAGTAATGGCAAGGCCCCTGGGCTAAAACATGTGCCTGCCTCAGGACTTCAATGATGATGATGATTGTGACAATTTATAAGAAAAAGACATTATATGTACATGGTTGTTGTGGATTTTTTCAAGGCCTTTGATAAGGTGGATTGCAAAATTCTCTGGGAAGTGCTGGAAATGTATGGGTATCCAGTAAATGCCCAGTGAAGCAGTCACAGTCAGTCAGGGGGTGAAGCAGGGTTGCTTTCTTGCCCCACCTACCTGACTGCTGTTCTTGCACTGTGAAGACTAATCAGAATAAGGGGGTATTTATAAGGACATGGATGGATGGAAAGCTCTTTAATCTTGGCTGGCTTTGTGCCTCCACAAGGTCTAGAGAGCTCCCTATCAGTGAACTCCTGTATGCAGATGATTCAGTTCTTGTGGCCTCAGATGGAGAGTTCATTCATTTAATAGTGCACTGTTTCTCTCTTGCAGTGGACATGTTTTGGTTAAAAACTGATGTTTCTAAAACTGAACTATTGTACCAGCCATCTCCCAATAGCCCATTGGAAGATAGAGAGGCCGAGAAGGTGATGGTGAATGGCACAGCACTGAAGAGTTCAGACTCTTTTACTTATCTTGCTAGCACTGTAACCGACACCAATTCCTCTGACTTATACGTAGAAAGAAGAATTCAGGAGGCCATAAAGGCTTTTGGTACCCTAAACCGGCATCTTTGGAGCTGCTGAAATATCACACATGTGACCAAGGTAAAGCTGTACAATGCTGCTGTTCTCCTGTTGCTACTCTATGCAATTGAATGTGTGGTCTTGTGACACAAGCATATCAAGAAGCTGACAAGTCTACAACTGCGACATCTGCACCAAATTGTCAGCATTAAATGGCAGGACAGAATCCCTGATGTAGAAGTTCTTAGGAGAGCAGACTCAGTTAGTGTGGAAGCTCTTATCACCTCATCCCAGCTTTGCTGGGCAGGACATACTTCCAGGCTGGACTACTGTAACTATACTGTTACTATCAGGATGTCCCAATAGTTCCCTAAAATGCCTCCAGTTAATCCAAAATGCTGCAGCCAGAGTACTGACAGGAACTAGCAAGAGAGATCATATTTCTCCCATATTAGCTTCTCTCCACTGGCTCCCTGTAAAATTCAGAATAGAATTTAAAATCCTTCTCTTAACATACAAAGCCCTTAATGATAAGGCTCCATCATATTTTAAAGCCCTCGTAGAGCCTTATTATCCTAACAGAGCACTTTGCTCTCAGAGCGCAGGTTTACTTGTGGTTCCTAGAGTCCACAGAAGTAGAATGGGAGGCAGAGCCTTTAGCTATCAAGCTCCTCTCCTATGGAACCAACTCCCAGTCTTAGTTCAGAAGGCGGACACTCTTAAGACTTAAGACTTTCCTTTTTGATAATGTTACGGTGTCACGTCAATCGGCTTCCTGGCTTTGTTTGTTTACCTGTTCTCTTCCCCACTCCTCTGTCACCGCAATTAGTCGCCATGTCTGTCACCTGTTGCCTGTTATCTCCCGGTCCTGTCCTTTGCGGTTCTCCCAGCAATCAGTCATCATTCCTCCCACCTGCCGCTCATTGTCTCCCGGTCCCGTCAGATATATATACCACCCTGTCTGCCGCTGTGCTTTTGCTGGTTCATACGCATACGATACCCTATGTTACCCTACGTTTATGCTACCCGGTTTGTACCATGTGTAAGTGTCCCAAGATTCCCGCGGTTCAACTCTGGTGTTCCATTTACCTGCTAGCATGCCCCGCACTACTCAGTCTATCAGTACTACTCGGTCTGTCAGTGCTACTCAGTCTATCAGTGCAACTCGGTCTATCAGTGCAACTCGGCCTGTCAGTGCTACTCAGTCTGCCAGTGCTGAGTGACCCTGCCACCCCGGTCCTTCCTGGTGTCGTCTCCTCTCTGGTCTCCTGCTCGTCTTCTGGGTCCTGTGTTTGCCCTGCTGCCATCCCTCTTGGTTCCTGCCTGGTCTCCTCATCCCTCTTGGTTCCTGTCTGGTCTCGTCCCTGGGTCCTCGTCTTCCTGCCACCCAGCCTTACCTGTGTTCAATAAACCACTTTCTTTGGCTCCTACTCCTCCTGGTCTGTGTCTGCAACGGTGGTCCACACCCCACACATACGTAACGTTTAGCTATCAAGCTCCTCTCCTATGGAACCAACTCCCAGTCTCAGTTCAGGAGGCAGGCACCCTCTCTACCTTTAAGATTAGACTTAAGACGTTCCTTTTTGATAAAGCTTATAGTTAGGGTGGATCAGGTGACCCTGAGCCTTCCCTTAGTTATGCTGCTGGGGGGCCCCATGATGCTCTGAGTTTCTCTCCTCCCCTCCCCTCCCCTCTCCTTTCCTCTCTCCCTGTGCTTCTATATGCCACCATTACACATCACTAACTTTGTGTCTCCTCTCTCCCGTAGTGTGTCCTCTCTCTCCCTCTAACTTTCTGCAGGTGGCCCTGGATCTGGAGCTCTATGTTTCTGATGAGCAGTCACTGGCCACATCAACCTGACCAGTGTTTGTTTGTTGTGTCCTGTTGCTTTTCTTCTTTTCTCTCTCCTCTGGTCAAGGCAGAAGGCCGCCCACCAAGAGTCGGGGTCTGTCGGAGGTTTCTTTCTTTAAAGGGAGTTTTTATTCTCCACTGTCGCCAAGTGCTTGCGCAAGGGGGATTTGTTGGGTTTTGCTCAAAAGACACATGAAAAACTCTGAGGTACATATCCCTACATGGGAAGACTTGGCGGTAGATCACCTCAAGTGGTGTCTCACTGTGAAGGACTCAATCACAGCAATTGAAGAAAAGCAATAGAAAGATTATGTAAAGGCACATGAAAGGAGACATTCTTCAACATTCCAGACACATTGCAACAGGCCTCTCGGCCCACATGCAAGCCTGCCATAGCTAACAATCCTGCAGAAGACAGTCTTCATCGATAGTGATTGATAGCCAGTTATACTGTGTAGACATTTTGTGAGATGCCATTCTACTATACAAGTACTTTTACTGCCACTGTTGATAAACTACATGAAAACGCATTTCAAAGTAACATACAGTATATGGGTTGCAAAGTGCAGATGTTGTTGACGGTCATCTTGTATCTTGTGTGCATGTGTGCCAAAGGACCAGTTGATGTACTATACCTGTGTCTGTAGTTAAAGAGGCCCATGTGGAACAGAAAGCCTTGGGGGAGTGAAATAAAAGTTGGATATTTGTCTCTGGTTATGGTCAGAGAAATCATAACCCATACTGCTGCATGAGGAACATCTCTGGCCTGCGGATAAAAGGTTATGAGACAATACTCTGGCTAATGCTATTTAATATGGCGGTCAGCTGTCTAACTGGATCTCTAACTGTCTGTTTGTGTCTAATATTGCATTTTTTTCAAATCTGGTGCAGCATACCTGATCTGCAACTTGTTTATGGAAACGCTATCCTCCTATATGTCATTGCTTCCTCATTTCAGGGCTACCAGTCATGCCTGAGTCACTTTAGGAGCTGTCCCCACTGACAAACAGGCTTTCATGCTTCACATAACTCTTTGTGTGTATGTTTTGAGAAACATTTACTCATTTAAATGTTTGTCAGTGTGCACTCAAGCATGTCCTTCAATCTTACAAAAAAAAAAAAAAAGGTTTGGAAAGGTGTTGTGTTGTTGCAAGACTCAGTGAAAGATACCGCTTAGGTTTCTGGACAGTGTACATGTACTGTTGCAGGATGCATACTCATCCAAAAGTGCACTCAAGCACTGCTTTGTAAAGACTGTATTGTAATCATGTACTTGCATCGCATTATTCAAACCACAGAAAGTACAGCTGATGACAAACATTATGAAGTAAAGCATACCTGCAACTTGTAACTGTGTTTGTGTCACTGTGGCACGACACCCACACAATTACACACCTCATACTGGTCCTTTGACATTGTGCTCAGTCCTGTATGTAAGCCAGCTGATAAGAACAGTGGCAGTAGATAAGTACAATATTTATAAGACAAATATCATATAGTGGTGTCGAGCTGAATAATTTTTAACCATCAATCACCGTAGTCCTGGTTAATAATCACTGGCACTTCAAGGTATATAAGAGTTATTCACCATGTTAAATATCTAGTAAGTGACCTGAGCAATTATGTTTTGGCTGCTTGTTTCTTAGCAGTGTAATTAGAAGTAACCTGGAACAGTATAGTAGAGCTTAGGTCTGTTGTCAAAGACAGGTCAATTATAGTCCAGAGTCCAGTGCTGATATGAGAGAAAATGAGGGCAGAGATTAGTTTTTCCATCTAAAAAAAAAAAAGTTAGGTTATACAGTAATATATTGTAAGTCCTAGCTCAGCACTTCAACATGAAATCCTATGCACATAAAAGTTACAAGCTCTTGTGGTATATTTGCAGTTTAGCAAGCTTTGGATACACACAAAGGCACACATGAGTTTCTGGTTAAAATCTAACTGACAACCTTTGCAATGTCAGCGTCTATCAGCCACTTTTCAAAAATTAAACCAGAGTTCAAAAGGACACAGGGTCTAATGAAGTGCCACAGAAAACCAGGCTATCAACTTCAAAATATATTAAAAAAGCAAAAAACAAAAACAGCCCCCCCTAAAAAACAAACAAAAACAAAATAATGCAATAGCTATATTTTTGCTAAAACACTGAACATTTCCAAGCAAAGGACATTCACAAATGAAACCTTATGTACATATAAGGACAGTTTATGAAGCAAAACACAAAGTTATTTTATGTTCTACTCTTCAAAATAAAACTCTCTGCCGTATAATTTTTTTTTTTTTTTTTTTATAGATGTCATAGTTTATTTAGCACAACAACATCACACCACTGGTCCAGAGAATATTGTATTAGTGCTGTCATTAATAAATCCAGTTTATGTTAAGGAATTACAAATGAATTTCCCCATTCAAATTAGTGTAACATAGAGGACAAAATGGAAATAATCCCAATTTGTGCCTTTTTTTCATAGTTTTGGCCATAGTTAATATTAACTTAATGCAAATATTTAGAAAATCAGCGTTGCTAAAAAGAAATTAACATGTACAACTACATTAGCAGCTAGAAGCATGAAAAAGGCTGTGATATGGGGTCAGGCAAAGTAAACATAACCTGGCCTAACCTCATCCAGCCAGCCTCCATGACACGGAACCACCATTCCATCCAGTATTCATCACCATTTGTGGCCTGCTGCCACTGCAGGGCCTGGCTGCACTCAAAGCATTCACTGGTTAATATGGAAGTGCTTATCCATCCCTTATGCATGCATAAGGGATGGATAAGGATAGAGTGTGAGGGCAGGAAGGATGCTAACGGTATAAACTGGGTTGGAAAATTTGAACTAGTCATGTATATTTAAAAAGGTGCTTATTGTAGATTTGGATGTGCCCTTGGTTTAGACTGCAGCACCAGATCATATACTGTACATGCTCAGCATTGTAATTATTTTGTCAGATAAGTCAGATGGAGAGATGGAGGTTATTTTGTCAGATAAGTCAGATGGAGAGATGGAGGTTAAAAAAAGAGATAAGGGAGAGAGAGGAAGTGACGTGACTATGGAAGGAGATTTCACACCTGTTTTGTTACCCAACTCTGGCCATGCAGTAAGTGTATGCCAGTGAGGGACAGTGAAAAGGTGACCGACAGGCACAGACAGGCTAACCAAACATTCAGTTGATGTGGTGTGTATGTCAGTATGTGCTTGTCTGTGGTATGTGACTGAGTGCCTGTGTGTGTCAGTGTGTATAGCATCCTGCTGACAGCAGTGTCCAGGCTGTGATGTGGATGGCTGAGGGTGCTGACTGGATAGTGTTGTTTTATTGTCCTGCTGGGGGGTGTCGGGGCAGGCCTGGACACAACACTCCACCCTGTACTGCTTCTGTCCCCCTGATTACCAGACCTGTCATGATTCAGCCTTCCTCTCCCAGAAAACCCTCCCAACAGTTAATCATTAGATATTTTGCAGGTATGTGGTTTTGTGTTTTCACAGTGAAAATTCCTTTGGCATTCAATATTTTTACATTTAAAGCTGCATTAATCTGTTGTATCCGGTACTTTTTACCATGCTAACTCTGAGAGACGAAGCAGTCCAAGTAACTTCAAAACAGTGCTGATTTATTCAATGAACACAGGTAAAAATTAACATTACATGCTCAGGTATCTTGCACCTCCAACATGCACACAGGCAGCTGAAAGATGAAACACCCTGAACCACAACAGGCCTATACATTATATCACTTCGGGCTAACCCCATTCTACAGAGAGAGACACCAAACCGTGACGTCTCCCGGTGCCAGCTTTGTAGCTGGCCATAGCAGTAGTCAAAACATGAAGAAAAATCAATGTGTGTTTGTCTGTTGATTATGTGGTGTGTAGCTAAAAACATTCTAACATGACCTCTAGTGACATGTCATGACATTAAACATAAGAAAATATTATGGCTAAGGCTACAGTTATACACGTCATAATAATAATATTAAACATCCTGTCTTCTAACAGTCATCAACTTTCTATCTATTTATCCTTGACCATAAGCATCCTGCAGCAACTCATGAGAATGCCTAAGCATTTAACAGCCTGAGCTAGACATCCTGTCTACTCTAAACATTTCTAATACATCAAGTATCTAACCAATATCTATCCGACATGAATGGTTTCTGATCTAATGACGTATGTTCCTAGCTGAGAGCAATTATACTGTTCAAATGTAGTGTTTACAGCCTGTTGGGTAAAATCATTCCACACTACCCTATCCTGTTTTTAAAAAATGTCTATCTGCAAACCAATAAATCAGTCTAAGATTTAGCATCCTCATTTATGATAATATTATGCAAGGTGTCCTTCCCGGTGAACCTGAATGTGTATTACCATTTGCACCGCCAGTTCATGTTTCGGTGAAGCTTGTTAGTCATCGTAAATGTCAAAGTCATTTCCACCTTTCCTGTGAAGGCTGTGTAATGATAAAAAAGATCTCCAACATTATTAATGGATCTACAGACATGTTTTGTGAAGAGGAGGGTTTATTTCATGGGAAAAAAAAATCCAGATGCAAAGCAACATTTAAAAGGAAAAGGTGGATATTTGATCTCAGTGGTACCCTGGCCAACCTCTGTGTGTGACACCGTGTGTATGTGCGCGCAGGGGCAACTCAGACAGTGAGAAGGCCAACAGTCTTTCCATATCTGTAATATCCTGTTATGAGGAGGAACAGTAAGGGAAACGACACTCACAAAATCACACACAAAATGTACTGTACCACATAATCACACCTCAACAGGAAAATGTTTTAATATCTTTATTTACACAAAGTACCTAACTTTCAATGTTTCCTTCCATTTCTAAGTATTTATGGCCACAATTTTTTCTTCCTTCCTTTCCATTTTGTTTTTTTTTTTAGGTGCTGACATGATATAAAACTAACCTCTGCAGTTGTTTCAACTTATAGATGTATTTTTTTTATATTAGCTTCTGCAAACATATATATCTGCTCCTGGACTTGTTGTCATAAGTGGGCTGTCATCTATAACTGTACTGGATACAGTGATGGATCGGAAGGATGGAAAAAAAGAGAGGAAAGACAAATAAGGATGAGCACATGACAGATGTTGAGAACATCACCCCTGACTCATGAGACAAGCTAGAAGAGCCAAAGCTGACATTTGTCTCTGATTTAGAGCTGAGGTCCAGATGAAATCGTTCTCAGTACTCCACTTTCCATCATATTTCCATATTAACATCAATTTCATATTTATTCACCATACCATACCATACCATACCGTACCGTACCAACCTTATTTATAAAGCACTAAAACAACCAAGGTGGACCAAAGTGCTGTACATTGCAATAAACAATATATATTAAAAATACAACCCACAAGCACAAGCAAAATCAACACCAATATAAAAACATAAATCAATAAAATGAATAAAAACAACACCAATATACAATATCAAAACGCCAACGAAAATAAATGAGTTTTTAAAAGGGACTTAAAAACAGACAGGGTAGAAGCTTGTCTAATGGACATTGGTAAATTGTTCCAAATTTGGGACCAGCAACCGCAAAGGCCCGGTCGCCTCTAAGCTTACGCTTTGTTCTGGGCACGCTCAAAAGAAGCTGACTGGCTGACCTCAGAGAACGTGTGCGTGTATGCCAGTGGAGCAAATCGGATAAGTAGGGTGGTACAGAGCCATGAAGGGATTTAAAAACAAAAAGTAGAATTTTATAATGGACCCTAAAATAAACAGGTAACCAGTGCAGGGAAGCCAAAACTGGAGAGATGTGCTCATATTTTCTCGTGCCTGTTAAAAGACGTGCTGCAGCATTTTGGACCATCTGGAGGTGAGTGATGGAAGACTCACTAATCCCCAGATACAATGTGTTGCAAT
>NW_018128200.1:302665-307591 GCF_001952655.1 Monopterus albus | reverse complement strand
TGTCAGGTTTGCCGTGTAAGAACGACAAATGGTGTTTAGTGGTGGACTCAATTATAGAACCAGACGAATAAAGTAACAGGTCTTTACTAATAACAACAAGGAAAACAATACAAAGTCCGAGAGGCTAAATCAGGTCCATAAGACAATCCAGGGTCGGCGCCGGTAGACAGGAGTATCCAGGAGATCCAAAACTCGGGTAGTCAGGGGAAATAGCTCAGAGGTCGGAACACTGCAGGCAATCAGACTGGAAGGACATAGGCAAAACACGGTGGTCAGAAAAAACGGTATCAGAGGTCAGAAACGGGGAATTCAGGCAAGGTAAGAATGCTGGAAAGTCAGAGCGGGGGTCTAGAACAATCTGGCAGCGTCCTAATGGGAGGACGCTGCCTAAATAGAGATGAACACAGGTGCAGGATAATGAGGCGCAGGTGAAACTAATCTGAGTGAGGAGAAAAGGAAAAAAACCTATGCTAAGGGAAAAACAAAAACAGGAAGTAGAGTAAAAATAAAAGTCTGACAGGAAACAGCGGAGTAGAATCGTGACAAATAGTCCAGTCGGGAGGTGATAAAAGCATGAATCTCAAAGTGACGCCCCAGAGACCACTGATTTTACTCTGGCCAACAAAAAACTAGATTTAATGACAGCTGCAATTTGGCTGTCAAATTTCAGGTCAGAGTCCATTTTAACACCCAGACTTGAAATATTTTTCTTATTGTATCGAGCCAAAAAGCCCAAGTCACTAGAGGGTGACCCAGCAGAATCACCAAACACCATCACCTCAGTCTTCTCCTCATTCATCTTCAAAAAATTAAAAGCAAGCCAAGATTTAATGTCATCTAGGCATTCAAACAGTGTCTTCACACAAGAATTTGCCTTTTTATCCGGCAGAGAAAGCTGGCAATCATCTGCATAAAAATGAAAGGAGATGCCGTGTTTCCTAAGTATAGAGCTGAGTGGGAGAAGGTAAAGGGAAAAAAGAAGGGGTCCAAGAACTGAGCCCTGCGGAACTCCATACAAAAGGGGCTCAGAAGAAGACAGCATCCCCGAAACCGTTCTAGGTCTATACCTCAAATACCCACCCAGTGCTCTAAATGAGAAATAAGGATATTGTGATCCAATGTATCAAAAGCGGCAGTCAAGTCTAGGAGCACTAGGACAACACAGTTCCCTGAATCGGTTGCAAGAAAAATATCATTTAAAACTTTCACCAAAGCTAACTCAGTACTGTGCAGGTCTTTAAACCCTGATTGAAAAATCTCAAAAATATTATGCTCGTTTGAAAAGGCCAGTAACTGAGTGTAAACTATCTTTTCAAGGATTTTGGAAAGGAATGGTAAATTTGAAATGGGCCTAAAATTTGAGAGCACTGTGGGATCGAGACCAGGTCTCTTACAGTTTTTCACAATTGCTAAAATAAACCCCATTCTCTGAACCAAATTCTCAATAGCCTAAACCAATTTGTCAAATAAATCACTCTTTCTGCAAAACCTTAAATCAGTTTAGGCAATTAGACACAGGAGGAATAGCATCTTTTGGAGAGCCAGAGGGATTCAATCGCCCAACAATCTCCTGACAATGGGATAAAGACACACACTCAAACTGATCAAAAACAGCAGAGCAAGGACGAGAGGCAGAAAAATCACAAACAGGAGATAAAATTTGAGCTCTGGTAGAAATAACATTGTCCTTAAAAAAGTATAAAAATTTTTGACAGAGGGCGGGGGAGGACTCAAAACAGGCAGCCTGAGGGACATTCAAAACTGAATCAATAATTTTAAACAAAACATGAGCCTTATAGCAGTTTGATTGAATGATATTAGAGAAATAATGTCTCTTAAGATTTTTCACAGTTTTTTGATAGCTGTGCCAAGAGTCTCTTAGTCACCATACACGAGGGTTTCTGGTTAGAAAGACTAAGCGCACTGCTTTGCTCTCTCAGCTCCCTTTAAGCCTGTTTTTCACCATTTAGTTTTCCTTCATGTTTTTATCTCACTTTTTCCCACTTGCCCTTGGAGGACACACTGTATGATAAGAAATATGCTAATTATAACAAAGTGGGTTACTGTGTCCAAGCACGTCTGCCATAATGAGCACTTAACAGCAGATATGGGCACCAAGACACACAAACACAAGTATGTGCCACCCTGTTGAGGCTATCACAGTAGAGATACTTGGCGGTGTTGTTTGAAACAGGAGAAAGTAGCTCTAAGAGATGCTAAACTCAGCCTGTCATCTATTCTGTGTTGAAGCTGTTTGTCTCTGTGTCAGTTCATCCTGTGTCTGTGTGTGCAAATAATAAAATCTATATTGATAGTTTGACTCCAACTGTGTGTTTTTATTTCTTTATGCATGCGTGACAACAGGCTGTATCCAATTACAAATGTTGTGCCCTATAACATTCCTCATTCACCACATATTTGGGATTATTCTAAAAAGAGGGGTTAGTAAGAGGAAAATGTAAATAACGCTTCTCTGTTAGGTATGGCTTGGGTATGAGAGGCCACTAAATGGCCTCTCATACTTGGAGCATATAGCAAATGAGGCCACACTGTAGTGTCTCTTAATGAAATGCAGCCCAGGAGTCTGGGAAGCCATCTGGATTGAAGATTGACCTGTCATACTTACAAATGATCTACAGCCTGCACCAATATAGTATGTGTGCATGCATGCACACACACACACATATACAAAATTGTATATGATTGTATTGTAAATGACTCTGGAAGGGGTTGGGTAGTACCCCACCTACTAACTATCCAAGTTGACCCATGTTTATATCTAGACATCAGACATCAGCCATAACTGAAAAAACACAGTAAAACTAAGGGTCTACTACAGGTCAAGGGTGACAACAGCACTTGAGAGAAGATGAGAGAACAGAATCCACAGAGAGAGAAGAATGAGGAGGTAAATGAGAGAAACAGCAAAGTGTGGCACATGAGGCAACTGTGAATTTCACTAACACAATGGAGATGCACTTCTGCATCACTGTGTAGGCCCCTGTATTGTAGGTTCATGTGTTTGTGATTCTGATGCATGCTTTTGTGTGTGTGATTTGATGGAGTGGTGAATATGCATGTGTATTCAAGTGTGTGTGTGTGTGTCTGTGTGTGTTTGTGTATTTGAGAGTTGCACAGAGAGAGCAACATACACAAAACAGCTAACTAAACATTGGCAAGAGGAAAAAGTTAAGCTCTGCTCTAGAATTAGCAAATGGCCTCACAGTGGAGAAACCACATGGGTATACACACACACACACACACTCTTTATGCCTTTGTGTGGCCCACGTTCTGTGACTTCGAGGGCCACCACTTCTACTATAGCTACAATGGTGCAAAACACAAATCTATCATGAGGTGGCAATAGAGAATCAAAATGTCACTTCAGAATTCAAAAAACTCGAAATAAAAAAAATCTTTTTCTTCTACACATGTGAGGACTGGAGCCTGTTGCCAAGCCAATTTGGTGAACTGGACCTTCTGTCACAAAGCACCAAAACAATGCAGTGTGAGGGCCCAGAGATGATAAGAGCGTGGCCAGAGATGTGTGGTTCTCCTTGGGTGAAGCAGAGTACAGCATGGCCGCTCTGGGACTTAGAAAAATTAATGACCTGTGGTCCTGGTACTCAATACTAGGACTTAGAAAAACAAATTTCTCTTCCCACACAGAGTAATACCAGAGGCATGAAACTCCATGTGGAGTACCAGGGGCACGAAGTTGTGGCTGGGCGGTTTTAAATTGTTTAGCCCAGGGAGGGGGCTTAAGCGTGGGTACACAGATTCAACCGGTGCGTGGGTGCCTGGAGCTCTGGTTCACCAGGGGAGCTAGCCGGTTCCTTTCCCCCCACTAAGGAGCTCCATTCCCGGGGTACTCCCTGGTGATAATGGGGTACACAGGTTCAACCGGTGCGCTGGGTGCCTGGAGCTCTGGTTCACTAGGGGAGCTAGCCAGTTCCTTTCCCCCACTATGGCGTTCCATTCCCGTGGTACTCTCTGGTAATAGCGAAGCATAGAGTCCCTGGGGCTTTGGTTCAGACTATTTATATGTAAATATAATGAATAGTTCAAGTAACTGTCCCATTTTACTTTCCTTAACCCAAACCACAGCATTACAGAGATGGAAGCATGTGGTTTGTAATTTTGCCAATGTAAAGTGTATTTAAATTTGATTGTATTTACATCTATTAAAAATGTATTATAAAAATGGTATATGGTTTGCATCTCTGCATTTAAAACTGGGTAGTTTTGCAGACATCTAAACTTTAGGTTTTTTCAATCTTACAAGTCACTTGCTAAGTTTGCTTAACACCAGTAACACTAAAAGCAATGTTTGTCAAAGTCCTCTAATCTTGATTTACCTATTTGAATTCACCCACTCCACTGATAGAAACTTGATAAACAATTTAGCACACGAAATTAGTCACAACTGGCTTTATTTGCACAACATAAATTAAAAATGAACTACAACAATTTCCTTTTTTGAGACATGATGGAGATGTGGACATTATTCTTTAAATCTTTCCAGTTGCGACTGCCCATTGCTGGTTCTGCTTCAAGTGCCTTGAGGCAGACCTCTTTACCAGGAACACTTTGCATAGTGATGCACTGCCCCAGTTGTTGCCACATCACTGCTTTTTCTGCAGAACTCAATGGCCTGCGCTGGCGTTTGTTTTTGCTGAGTAACTGTAGGTCCACAGCTGAAATAGAAATGACAAATGTGATAGACATTCTCAATATTGATAAATCAAAAATTTATCTGGTGATCTAATTTGTAATGTGTTGTTAATCCACATCTACTGTAATTAACACTACTCAAGTCTGAGAACTGAGCAGTACCTGTTTTCTCTGTCCTTTTGAGCTTGTGTGATGGTCCTGTAGCTGAGGCCTGTTGAGTCAGCATGTCTGATTCTTCTGCAGCAGAAGAAC
>NW_018128200.1:285528-301269 GCF_001952655.1 Monopterus albus | reverse complement strand
CCCGACAAGCTGGGCAAGCTAAAAAAAGAACAGCCCGCCGGCAGGAGGTCCGTAAAAGCACTAAGATTCCCGGCGTCCACCCAGGTCTCTGTGAGAAATAGAAGATCCAAATCCATAGAGTTAAAAAAAGTCCCTCAAAATAAAGGTTTTGTTCCTCAGCGAGATGACATTCACCAGGCCAAACCTTGCCAGGTCCCGGGCTTGCGGCACCACCGGTTGTGAAATCGATCGAAGCGGCCTCAAAGCACAAAGATCCACCCCACACAGGTGAAGCCGAGAGGGGCAAGACCCACTGGGCCGCGGGCCCTCGTCACCACCCACAACAAACACCAGGTAGCCATGGTTGGGATCCATTACACGCCGCGGCACCATAGACCCAGGGTAAGGTCTCCAGCAACCTCCAGGGGCTAGACGAAGAGTATGTAAGATGAGTCTTTAGTCTCACCAACCGCCCACTACGCCGGCCCCGCTGACGGAAACGTTTCCGCCAGGGTAACAAGGCCGAGGCCCGGAGCAAGTAAGCCGGGATCCCCGATAAAACCGGGGGAACAGTTCCTCGTCCGTCACGTCCAAGCACACATAGATCCCCACCCTTAGATTGAAGGTCCAAAAGGAACTGTTGATCGTACACCAGCAGAGACTCCGTCCTTGATACACCGACAATTAAATATGCCACAATCATCAGCCAGAATGAGAGCAACAGACGAGCAGCCACCAACACTGGCGCCATCTTTGTTTTGCATGCTCCTAAGCGAACCATGGCACAAAGTCCCACCCCCTTTGGAGGTATCTGTACAAAGAGACGATGTGCCCCACAATACCAATAAAGGCCACCACGGGCCCATAGACCTATGAGGGTGTGACCCTCTGGAACCATTACAGTACACCAGGTCCGATTAATAGCTCCCAATTGTACAACCGGGGTATCCCTTGTGGTAAAATTAAAACATGTGTAATTACGATACCCAGCACTAGGATTGAAAGCTCCCACCAAAGTTTTGTTGCTTATAGGGGGATATATCAACTTCTAAGCTGCCCTGTCTGTGCCCTTTTAAAGACACAGGCAGTATTGCATGAATTCAGCTTAAGCAGTATTTAATCAGAGCATGATACTTTATTTTATTGCATTTTTGCATGCATATGATAAAATAAATGTAGATAATGGCCAATCACAAAATTTCCTAGCCTTAGCCAATCAGAAAATTGGATTGTGTCTCCTCCCTGTAAATCAAATTTTGACTGCACCACCGGATAGGGGGCAACAGGGCACAAGAGCACAAGCTGGCACACATTTTTCTGACTTTACTCTCTGTATGTGGACTTCTTCTGAAACTTAGATCATTCTTTAGGATGAAAGGAGCCTATCCTAGCATTTTCCTTATGTGGACCACCCAAAAGGTGGTCCACATAAGAAGAAGAAATGTTCATACAAGAAAGGTGTTCCATCAGGGGTTGGTTTGCACAAGTATATAAAGACAAACCCACACACACACACACATCTTGCTACCTATCCTGGACTGGGATGTGTGTAGGCTGTTGTTTGATGGGAGGGCTGATGATGACAATTTGAAGAGGCTCAAAACTAAACCAGATACTGACACACAAATACATAGGCACACACAGAATGTGCAGTTTTAATTTTTAATATCATACAGGTAGGAGGCTCCACACCGGCTACCTGGGCATAGCTAGCTGGGCTGTTCTCCATGGTGCGGAGCTGCACTGCTAAGTCTGTGAGCCTCACCTCCAATGCTGCTAGCATCTGGCATTTATTAGAAGTACCATTACTGCTAAAGGAGGCAGAGGAATAACTGAACATGCAACACTCTGAGCAAGAGAAAGGAGGAGAGTTACAGGGGGAAGCCCTGCTCTCAGTTAAGCTACAAGCTTAGCTGGCTTCTAAGCTAGCCGACCAAAAGTAACAAATTAAATCTGGTAATTAGCAAGAACTTCTGCAACACAAGTGCTTAAGTGGTGCAAGCGTATGTTGTTACTCAAAAATTCAGATGAACCTAGAACAGTAAGTTTAACTGCTAAACAATCTGGGAGAAAAAACAAACGCAGTGCAGGCACAGAAAACAGGAAATGAGTACGGTTACCGCAGAAGCAGGAAACAGCAGTCCATCAAAGGTTCCCACTCAAGGGAACTGTATCTTTGCAGCACAGCACTCTTATTCCTTAAAATTTGTTGTATTTCAGTGTAATTGCTTTGACTCTAGGATCGGTAGGGATCCTTCATACATAGAGTATTACTTGAAATAGAGCATTTACATACTATAGAAGTCAAACTTGAAGTGTGAGGAGAGTGAATTAAATCACATCATAAAGTCTTATAGTAAATCACATTCATAGCTAACTTAGCTGCCCATGAAAAGATTAATCACTTTCTAGGAGAACATGACTCAGCTGTGTCAACACTCTTATCACCCAGCCTAGAAAATGTGAAGACTAGGTATGTTGTTCTAACCATTTCGAAAACACTGCTGTCATTTGCAAATCTGGCATTGCTTAAATCCTCACAGAAAGTGACTGATAATATAAAAAGGAGAAATCTATGGTAAAAAGGCCACATGTTTAAACTTGTGTGGTGTCCACAATATAACATAGTAGTGGTAATTAGCCAACATCAGCTTGCTAACATGGTTAATATTACATTTGCTGAACAACATAAAAATCATTGTTATTGTAAGCATGTTGGCATGCTGGCATTATCATTAAGCTTAGCCTAAATTCAGCCTCCTTGAGCTGCTAGTGGCTGTAGACTTAATTTTGTTATCAAGTTGGTGCTATCTAATTTGAGTCGGTTGCTCCACCAGAGGGTGAGAGCCGAAAACAAGGTGGAACTCAAATGCAATACCCAGGATGCAGTCAGAATGAACATTCTGGTCAAATAGCACATGCAGTCTGAAGGCAGTTGGTAGGGTCTGGCGAGCCCGGCTTCAGTGACAAGCTGGTGGAAAGGAATGGCGGAGTTCAGAAAGTGCAGAATGGTGGGGGATCAGAGCCTGAGAGGAGGGAGACAGGGAGAGGATAGGTTAGGTCTCTGAGATCAGCAGCTCACGGACACAGGGCGAGGCGCCGGGGTACAGCTGACGTAGGGTGGAGATGGGCTTTGGCAGACATCATGAAGATCGGAGCGTTGAGGAGATTGCAGTAATTCCGCCGCTGGCTGGTTGGCACTTGTGAACATGGAAGAGAGTTTCTTCAGTTAAACTCTGGTGCAGGAGTGTGTGCAGCTAGGAGGAGAAGCCATAGCAGGAGGGGTGGTAAGACTAGATAAACAAGGCTGATCTTACTTGGATGTCAAAAAAGGAAGTGAGTGGAAACGTAGTCTCTTGGTAGAAGTCTAGGAGCTGAGTAGCATGGAGGAGCTTCTCAACAAACCGGTGTCTGTTGTATGCCTCTCTTGGGTTTAAGACGACATGTGGTAATTGTAGAATGAGTCCCAGCTGCTGTCAGGGTTGGCGAGTAAAGCTGCCAACAATGTGTCAGGTGAGCTCAATTATAATGCCAGATGAGATAAAACCCAGCTTTCTCTTTACTGAGCATAAATCACAGCATACAATGCAGAAGTCCAAAAACACAATCAAGTCGATGATACTAGTCCAGGGTCAGTGCTGGCAAACACACACAGCCAAGGCATCAGCAAACGAGAGGTCAGAGAGGGAAGTCCAATAGTCGATACACAGAAAACACTCAGAATCAGGAGGCTAAGGCAGTACTTGGTGGTCAAAAGGCAATCTGGGGTCAGAACAGGAATAACAGGTAACAAATAACACTGGAAATTCTGAACGGGAGTCTAGAATGATCTGACAGCTTCTTGGTGTGGGGAAGCTGCCTATATGGTGTTGTAAGTAGGTGTGAGTAATGAGAAGCAGGTGAAACCAATGTGGGTGATTAGATAAAATTCCTGGGAGTCAGGGTGAGCTGGGGACAGGAAGTAGTGTCAAAATCAAAGCATGAGACCGGAAGCAGTGGGACAGAATCATGAAAGCTGTGAGTGTAACCTAGGGTGACTGCACCCATTGAGAGTGTGAGGGACAAAAAAAAGAGAGAGAGAGAGAGAGAGAGTGCACCGAACAGACCTCACATTTCTTTTCAAAGCTGATAACAGTATTCTCTAGTAAAAAAAAAAATAAAAAATCTGCAAAGTACAAACTCACATACCCAACCTCGCTGAAAACTCGTAGTCTTATTTAAATGATTTACTCCTGAAATGTTCACATATAACAACCGCAACCGGTTAACGTTTAAGTAACAGCTAATACACCTGAATAAGATTAGAGATGTCTTTTGGCTCAAAAGGCAGTTGCACTAAAGGCCTACTTACTGGAATATAATAAATAGCAGACGTTTTTTTTAAAGTTCACTATCAGCACAAATAATAATGTCTCATCAGTTTCAGTCAGCAGCTTTAGTCGGCATAGAAAGAATTAAGCACAGTTAGTGGGTGCTGCACTGCTTCTTTTCCACCTGATTCCATGTCTGAGGTTAGCCTTGGAGCAGCATGGGGGACTTTTGTTTAGTTAAACATTTTAAGTCAAACACCTGATCATTACCACATACAAACACACACTCATGCACACTTGAAACACACAGGCACTCACATAATAAAAACAATGAGGTGCTAACAAATTCCTGTCTAATTGTACCACTCAGGTGAATTAACTGTGACAAGTGCAAACCAATCTCTCTCTGTCTCCCTCTCTTCCCACCTGTCTCTCTCAGTGTTTGTCTTTGCTTGGCCTCCGTTTAGCTGTTACATACAGTAGCTGTTGGTGAGAACCTGCTGGCTGTTCAAACAGATTGCCATCACAGAAGATTAGAGGCTGACGGACACGACCCACATTCTGAGACACATCACTGCAGGTAGCCATCAAGCCTGTCACCTGACCCCTCTCATGTACACACACAGTTACTGTACACATGCACACTCATCCATGCTCACACAGAGGAATCTGTTTCTGTCATGTTTGCGGGTCAGGGCGTTACATAGATAATAAATGGCTGTCAGCAGTGAAATGGGTGACTGCAGTGCTCCTACTGCGAAACCTGTCACAGTGCCACAGATAGACTTTCCATTTTTCTGCTTCACCTTTTGTTTGAGCCATGACTCATTTCAGATAAGTGGCTAATTCAGTTTCAGCAGAAGTGCCTTGTGGCTTGCTAATGTGTTGATTTTATTATCTCCCCAAGGGTGGGTGTTATGTTTTTAATGGTTTGTTAACAGCATAACTCAAAAAGTAATGAATGGATTTCAGTGAAATCTTCTGGAGAGGTAGGGTACAGGCCACTGTACAATTGATTAGATTTTGGTGCTGTGCCATCATAATTTGGATACAGGATTATTCTAAAAGATTATTCACCATTGTGAGTACTGCAGAGGTTGACTGTATGAGAGCATGATATCAGCATCATTCCAAATGCCAGCAGTAGGTTTTCATGGTCAAGCAATCATATCATGAGGGTAAACTGTCATGGGAATATTGCTTTTATGACAATATGGAGAAACTGAGTTGCCCCTTGGTGGAGCTTGCGTTATCTGAGTGCTATCTAGGGTAGGGTAGGGTAAGACTTTATTGATCCCACAGTGGGGAAATTCCAGTTTTTTTTATGTAGAGATGGCCTGGTTTCTGCTGCTAGAAAGTGTCACCAAGGCCACATATAATGTAGACTTGGCAGTAAGCTCTATTTCTCTTACTGTCTATATATCCCATGAAAAGACCAAAACCAGCATTGTGTCAGCTCCTCTCTCTCAATACTGTACTTAGAATTTCATGTTCTTCTAATGCCCATGTTCATTTGTTTCTACTACAGAGATAAATCTTTAAAAACAGGTCACCTGCAGTGTCTCCGTGTCCAGAGATCAGGTCGTCGGGGCCCCTGGCTTTGACTGCTGCCCAATCCACTGTGCACCGGCCCCTTACGGATCCTCCTGCAGGTGGTGGGCCCACGGGAGGACGTCCCCACGTCGCTCGTTCAGGCTAAGCCCTATCTCTAAGGGCGCACCCTTAGAGATAGGGTGAGGAGCTCGGTCACCCGGGAGGAGCTCAGAGTAGAACCGCTGCTCCTCCACATCGAGAGGAGCCAGATGAGGTGGCTCGGGCATCTGTTTCGGATGCCTCCAGGGCACCTTCCTAGGGAGGTGTTCCAGGCATGTCCCATTCATGCTTTTATCTCTGTACGTGTTGATTACTGTAATTCCCTTCTTATCGGTTGCAGTATGTCAACTGTAAATTGTCTCCAGATTGTGCAGAATGCTGCAGTGAGGCTTTTAACAGGAACCCCCAGAAGAGCTCATATTACGCCTGTCTTATTTTCACTGCACTGGTTACCAGTCAGGTTTAGAATTAACTTTAAAATTTTAGTGCTAACATTTAGGGCTCTTCATGGTCAGGCTCCTCAGTACATTGCTGACTTATTGACCCCATATTTACCAAAGTGTGCTCTCCACTCCTCAAGTCAGGCCATGTTGGTGGTGCCCAAAACTCGTTTCAAGACTAGGGGGGACTTGTCTTTTCAAGTTGTGGCTCCAAGACTGTGGAATGCATTGCCCCTGTCACTGCGTATGGCCAAATCTGTTGATGATTTCAAGAAGCAGCTGAAGACACATTTGTTTATTCTGGCTTTTAGTTGATTCGATAGTTATGTTTTAATCTATTTTTATCATTGTTTTACATAGTATCCGTTGGTGTTGTTGGCATATTGTTGTTTGCCTGTTTTCTGTTTTTCATTGTTGTCTTTGTGAAGCACTTTGTGATTTTATCTGCGAAAGGTGCTATATAAATAAACCTTACTTACTTACTTACTTACTTACTTACGTAGTTGCTTACTTGGACACATAACACCACACAGCTGGTCAAGAAGGCCCAATGGGAACGCCTTGGCATTCCCCCGGAGGAGCTGGAGGAAGTGTCTGGAGAGAGGGAAGTCTGGGCATCTTTGCTTAGACTGCTGCCCCCGCGATCCGGTTCCGGATAAGCAGAGGAAAATGGATGGATGGATGGATAAAAGAATAACACTGTCTTGATGATCACCAGTTAAAGATCAGTATCATCTCTAAATATCAGCAATTAAAATTGTATTGGTCCAACCCTAACAACATAGCAAACAAGACATATAAACATAAAAAATGAGTCATAGAGTATTTGTTCTCTCTGTGTAACCCTACCCAAGAAGCCAGATGAGTGAGGCTTTTTTTTTTTTTTACCACACTGTGTCACAGGTTGTCTCTATTTATCTTCACTGTGCAGCTTTGTTAACAATAGTTTCATTATCCTGCTGCCGCTGACTCCGCCCAGTTGGTCTTTCAGGAGGAAGGATAGAATAAAATGTAAACTCTGGCCTGATGAAAAGCATGTTCAGAGAGCCAGTCATGGTTCATCCCCTTAAACTGTCACCTTGACAATGTGAGCCCATCGGTGGGTAACCACGACAACGGGAGAGTAGCAAACAAGTGTTTAACATACCCTGTGTGACATCTATCATGTCTACATCCCCAGCTCAATTGAAGGACAACAGCAAAGTCTCTCTCTCTCTCTCTGTGTGTGTGTGTGTGTGTGTGTGCAGTTTTGTAGCATTTTAAAAATGTAAAATGTCATCAGAAGAATTGTTTGGAGAAACATGTTTATTCATTTTCTTGTCAAGAATTACTGAATGATGAAACAGATGATACCACTCTCATATCTATCCAGCTACAACAAGCCGCCCGTTAGTTTAGCTTAGAAAGTCTATGAGCAAGAAACAGTTTGACACATAACCTGCCTCAAACTGCAGTTTGTAAGTTTTATTTGTTAAAGATGCCGATAAGTTCACCTAGATAGATAGAGAGAGAGGTAGACCAGATGTTTCCTGCTGGTCCCAGTTTGTTTTCTAAGCAAGGCTAATGGGCTCGAGGTTCTCAACTAACCCTCAGCAAGAAAGCAAATACTTGTATTTATCAAAATACTGCACCATTTTCCCAAAGGTAATGGTTTGATTAGGTGTTTCCCCTAAATTTATATTACTGTCAGTGTGTAAAAGTCCCCAAAACAGAGTTGAAGTCATTGTTTAAGACTAAAATTCGCACAAGGTCTACTGCTGCTAATTCAATAAAATAAAAGAGAATGAAAAAGTATGCACATTTCCAACTTGGACAAGATGCTAAGATAAATTTGAGTTAAACACCCACACTAGTTCTCATGAGAAAGAACTTTGGTAATCGAAACATCACTGTTAATAAAGATTACCAGGGAGATTCCACTGTGTGGGGGTACTAACTAATAAACATGATTCCTGCACATATAGAATCAATACTTATGCACAATGACAGCACAGAAGGTAAATGTTCATCATTGTTCTCAGTTTCAACAATCATGTAGTTTCTTCATTGTGATAAGGCATAAGAGATGACGTAATGGTTAAGACCCCCTCCAGTAAAATTCATATCAAAGGCTATACCATATTATAGAACTGTAAGTGTCAGAAACTAGATTCTCATACTGCACATTAAATCCCATCCTCAAATGTTAACATTGTCCTAACTTTCAATGCTTAATTTAGCTTTAACTCTAAAGTGAAATCACTCAAAAGTAAATCTATAACAGTTCTGTTTGCTTTCTGTACTAGTGGAGATATAGGAACACACAAGTGCATTATTAATTTTAGATACATTTGTATATAAGCCTCTGTAAACTCTACTGAACATTGTGTTATGAGATTGTGAGTCACTGTAGTGTCTCTCTCCAAAGAACACATACACACTGAACCACAGGCCTGACTCATCACGCCACGCTGTTGTTATTTCTGTTGTTCTTCCATGACCCTCACCTTTGCACTACTTTCTCCTCAGGGTAAGTGAACATCTCTCTGTACTCTCTCTGTCTTTCTTCCGTTGGTATTTTCCTTCTCATTTTCTTTTATCTCGAGTTGGAGTGGGTTTCCTGCCTAACAATTGGAGGAACCTGGCAGTCAGAGCTGTCATGCTCTCTGACCTGCCTGTATCTCTGTTGCATGCACATAGAGCACACACCTACACACACTACAGACAGCTGGCCAGTTGAGGGAATTCTGCAGGAAGAGCTGGTTCCTGTTCAGGAATTCATAGATGACCATTTCAACTGGGGAGTGAATGCGTGTTTGAGCTCAGTTTAGAATAGCTTCAGCGATTTACAGTAGCTTCAAAAGAACAAATTTTTATCAAATTGTACCATTGTTCTATTTTGTATAGGCTTTGCCCTCTAAGAGCTGTTGCTATTGGGTTTATCCCTCTCGCATGCACAGTCCTGAAGAAATTCTTTCATGCCCTGTGCCCTGCACTGGGCTGTCCCCAAACAGGTCCGCTGTGGTGGCATAAATGTCAATGTGACCTGTGATTGGCTCCCTCTTTTTCTTCAGCCATCTAAAGACCAATTCCATCAAAGTTTCTCAATGCCAGACCCCAGCACCGCGCCGCCATCACTGTGTGCCCCAGCTGCAATATGGCCTTCATCATGCTCAGTGACCCACACCTTCACTGCGAGGCCTGCCTCAGCACAGAGCATGCTGAGCTGGGACTCTTCCCCAGAGTGGCCATACATGAACGGCTGGATGGACAATCTGATTCGAACTGGCTACACTCCACTGCAATTCAGTTATGACATTACCAGCAGACTCCGCTGCACTGACAGTGGAATTGCAGGTGCTGTTGGACAAAGCAGCAATCTCTGTGGTTCCACCTGGGTAGGAGTATGAGGGGTTCTACTTGCGTTACTTCCTGGTTTCCAAAAAGTTTGGCGAAATGAGACCCATTCTTGATCTGTCTCTCTTCAACAAATACATAGTGCAGAGACTGTTTCACATGCTCACCATGCAGCAGGTATTGGCGTGTGTGCATCCGGGTGACTGATTTACATCCATTTACCTGAGAGATGCTTATTTTCATGTGCCTATTATCCCCAAACACAGGAAATTCTTGTGCTTCTCCTTCCAAGGTGCATGGTTCCAATACAACAGATTGCCCTTTGGTTATTCTCTGGCCCCCTGCACCTTCTCCAAGTGCATGGAAGTGGCGTTAGAGCCATTACACAGGATGGGAATCAGAGTCCTCTTATATTTCGATGATCTGATTCTGATGGCACCCTCCAGACAGCAAGCGGCATCTCACATGGCGGTGCTAGTGCAACACCTGACACAGTTGGGTTTTGCAGAGAACTTGGAGAAGAGTTCGCTGGTGTTGTGTCAACAATCACTTACCTGGGAGTGCACCTGAACTCTCACCATGAGAGTGAAGCTGTCATCTGCCAGGCAAGAGGTGCTTTTATCTCTCCTGCAGCACATTGTTCCCTGCTTGAAAGTGACAGCACTGTCTGTGATGCGTTTACCGGGCACTATGTCAGCCAGTCTTGTCGTGGTTCCCCTTAGTCTCCTCCGCACGAGGAGGCTCTAGAGGTGGTTTGGCCATCTCCACCTTGACCCAGTGCATCACAAGAGGCGCATGCTAACAGTTCATCCCTTGGTCCAATCAGACCTAGGGTACTGGAGAACTCCCAGTGTCCTGGCAGCGGGATTTCCCTGGGGCAGAGCCATGTCACACATATCAGTGTTCATAGACGCGTCTCTGCTCAGCTGGGGAGGCATGTGTCTATCACAGGCTGTGGGAGGATAGTGGAATCACACCCCGTCTCTCCACATCAACTGTCTGGACCTGGCCACAGTTATAAAAGTCTTAAAACATTTTGCACGGATGCTGAGGAGAAAACACGTAGTGGTGCGTTCAGACAACACAACAGCCATCGCTTACATCAAGGCGGTGTTCACTCTGCCCAGCTGCTAGAAATAGCATGGAGTCTCCTGCTCTGGGCTCATCAGAACCTGCTCTCCCCCTTCTGTCCAAGCAACATGTTGGACAACATGTCCAAGTTGCTAAAAATGATGGTTGCATACAGTAACCCAACCTTCTATAGTATGAGTATAGGCATAGCCCTCTAAGCTGGCAGCCCTGTGGTCTCCACCCCCACCAGCTGAAGAAAAAGTGCTGGTATAGGGAGCTGATCACAGGTCACATTGGTATTTATGCCACCAAAGCAGACCTGTTTGGGGACAGCCCAGTGTGGGGCACAGGGTGCGAAAGAATCTCTTCAGGACTGTGCATGTGTGAGGGACAAATCCAGTAGTGACAGCTCTTAGAGGGCTACGCCTACTCATAGGAGCTTGGGTTACTGTATGTAACCATTGTTTTTAGCAGTTACAATCATGGTAACAGGAAAGTTATATTGAGAGATTAGCATAGCAGGAGGATAGCAGGGTCCACTGAAGCGAGACAGGGTTAGACATGCTGTCAAAGCTGAGCTGTAGCTGTTAACTAAACTGTGCTTATTTCTATATTCAGCTTTCTTGGTATTAACGGACTCCTGCAGGTTTTCATCACTTAGTGGTTTCATACAGTAATCACATTGCATCACAGAAACCAAAGCCCAGAATGTATGTTAAAATAACTTATAAAGTACACATGCTGTGTATTAATAACCAGACTTTCCCAATATGCCTCTTTTAGACAGAGACCCTGGTATATTGCCAAGTTTTAGTTTTTTATGACAGCTTTGTTTATTTACACTTTTCAGACAGCTGTTGACACCCCAGTAGTAAAGGCCTTTAACGTAATGTGCCACATGACATATAACTATAAAGCATATCAGTGTTGAATATGGATGTGCTTTTGATAGTTTTGCATGTTTATGACATAATATGGGATTGTTTGCATTGTGTACATATTTTCATAATTATGGTCAGGATTGGATGTGATTTAAATTTGAATAGCTCTGTGATGGGTTCCAGAAATAGTACATCATTATAATGTCACAGTTATCAGCCTCTAAGACACCTCTCTTTTTTTACTCACATGCTGAGCTACCACAGATGCAGCAGGCATCTCCATTGCTGGCATAATGCAGAGTCATTGGCACCAAAATGCTGCCATAATCCCGCAGTGTAAAAAGGCCTATACAGTAGATACATTTTATGTAAAACCTAAAACAGCCGGTACAGCAGGTACTATAGACCATGAGTGGAGCCAAGGGCGACACTGGCCACTCCAAGAATCTGATTGGCCAGCTCTGCCAGAGTCAAAATGTGATGCTTGTCAGCATCAGTGAATGAAAAATGAAAAACAAAATGACAAAGTGTTGCCTCAAATACAATTAATTTCTGGTGTTTTGTAAGTGATATTGGTCAAATTGGTTATCAAATTTTACAGTAACATACGGTGAATGCAGCATGATATTTGCATTAACTTCTCCACTTGTGTTGTTGTGGAGTACCTGGCCTCAGTGGGGGGAACCACTGTGCAGCAGTGATATAAATGGCAGGGAGTAAATAAGAATTGCAGCCAAATCTAACTAAAGAAAATACTATGACATTAAATTTCAGCCACCGTTCCCTCTGTCACGGCAATGGTAAATCGGGTGCTGAGAATATTTGTATACATTCCCATTCTCTCTTTCTTTATTATTGTGCTCCTGAACTTAAACACCTTAAAATGTAAATTTGTGTGGTGTCGTATTTCTTGTTTCTCTGCTGCAAAACCGCACTGCCACTCCTTAGTAAATATGAACACATGCAATTTCACTCTTTAGTCCCAGAAAATGAGCTGCAGAACCTTAGTAAATATCCCCCTATGTTTCTTATTTGTAAACCAAATAAACAATTTGATTCTTAATAATGTATACATCATTATTTTCATAGAACCAGGGGTTTCATTTACTTTTTACATCTTTCAAATGTGCCACCCCTCTCTGAGTCTCTGCCCCAGCCTGGCCATTCCTTCCAAAATCTGCCCCTGCTGTAGACTCTGGTCTACAGTAAGGCTAGTCAGTTACAACCTGGGGTGAATGAGCCCATAAACCTCAGTAAGCTTCAACTATAAACGGGTTGTCACATGGTTGACTGAAGCTCCTTTTCCCGACATCTCTCTGAAGTCGAGATTTGGGAGGATCATCCAACAATTTCTGTAACTATCTGAAAGAAACTGGAACTTATTTATGTCATTTATCATATATACAGTATAACCAAGTGCAACACCATGAATGCCTCTGAGCTTAAGTTTTCAACTAGTGGTCCATGGCCCACTGGTGGTCCATGAAGGCATCGCAGGTAGTCCCTGACCATGCATTCAATAATGTAGTTTCAATCTCGGAATCTTTTTTTGTTTGTTTTATTTTTTAAACACACTTCCATGTATTACTCGTTGTTTGTTAATAATCAGATACAATTTTTAAAAACCCCGGGTGACTTTCAGGATTATATTGGTGGCCATCCAGTCTATCAGTAGTCCTTTTTTCTTTTTTCTTTTCTTTTACAAAACCCAAGCAGCCAGTATCACACACACACACACACACACACACACACACACACACACTACAGAAGCTATTCTGTGTTCACATTCTCCGGGTTTTTGGCACTTCCAAGTTCTGAATGATGGCAAGCTGTGATCTGTTGGGTATCAATGTGTTGTCTGTCATATCCCTTGTCCAAGAATTTATGATTCCATAATTGTATAATCTGACATAGTGACCATCATATCAGACAAAAAAATATGTAGTCTGAACCAGACATTAAGATCTACCTACTAGTTTTTTTATTTATTTGTTTATTTTTAAGCTTTCAACTACATTTCGTAACCTAATCGGTGTATGGAGTTTATATCTTAGTTTTGTGGCTCAGGGGTCATAGAGAACTTGGCTAATTCCATCTGCTGAAGAAGACCATGACGCATGGTTTAGAGCATGGATTTTCAACCACTGGTCCATGGCCCTCTTGTAGTTTGCAAAGCCATTGCAGGTGGTCCCTGACTATGCATTCAATAATGTAGTTTCACTATAGAATTTTTTATTTTTTTATTTTACATTTTCAAACACATTTCCATGTATTGCTCATTGTTTGTGAATAATGAAATCCATTCTAATATATAGTATAACATTTAGAAAAGCCCAGGTGATTTTCAGAATTATTTAGTGCCCATCTAGTCTATCCACCCCACAACAGTGGTCCGATGGTTCTTCTCTCTCTTTCTTGCTGCGGGATAGTGAGTACAGTAATCGTGTCCCGGTCTCACTCATATAGTCATTTGTACTGCAGCGATGGACCAGTTGAAGAAGAAGAAAAAGGTTGAAAAGGAAGGCAGTACTGGGGAGGTGACAGTGGTGCGGTGGGTAGAGCAGTTGGTTGAAGGTTCAAATCTCTTGAGTTGGTGTTGCAGATGGCTGCTGTCGGTTCTGTACTGGAAACAAATTCCTTGTGTATAACATACTTGGCCAATAAAGGTAATAAGAAGGAATTGATTATGGTGGAGGTTAAAAAGTAAATTATCCAGAGGTATGCGAGTGGCTGACGTCACAAGATTTTATAACAAATCTACGTCGACAATTTGCACAATATTAAAGAAGAAATAATGGGCTAAATGCAGCAAAGCTGTTATCAGTTTTATACGAATACGTGGTTCTTTTCAAAGGTAAAGCACAGGTTAATTTATATTGTATTTTGTATTACTGTAATCATTTTTATGTGAATAAATGGTTGTGGAACGAATCATCTGTGTTTCCATTATTTCTTAAGGGGAAATTCACTTTGATATACGAGTACATTGGATTACGAGCATGTTGCCGGAACGAATTATACTCGCAATCCAAGGTTCCACTGTATATGTGTGTGTGTGTCTGGCTAACGTACCCACTCAATCTTGACTTTTGAGTTTCTTTGGTATTGATTGTGGTTTAGTTAACCATTATTAGGTTTATCTTTATTTAACAGGTCAGTACTTGGTTAAAACGATCACAAATGAAAGCTTTAAACTTCGCTTTACTTTTTTTTGCCAGCGAATGATATTCGTGTGATAATTTGTATAACTTTGAAGTCAGTTTGTGAAAGTTTGAGCCGTAGTACGTAAGGTCGTAGTATGTGAGCCGTGCTGCAATGCTACTTTTGTGTTGCTTTATGCAGGTAACGCGAGAGTTTGATAACTCGGAGAAATTGATTTAATTCACTGAAAACTTGGTTAATAATTTAATAACATGTTTGCTGTGTTGTGTTATAGCTGATGTGTGACTTAATCATCTGAGATCTGATGCCATGGACCAAGAAATAGAAAGCAGGATTCGAAATTGACTTCAACATGCACCAGATAGGAAGGGTAAGCAAAGCAAAATAGAAGGATTTGCAGTTGAACACTGAAAATTGAAGTAACAGTTGCTTATTTGAATTTGTTTTTTAAAAAGAATTCTAATGAATATTTCATTTTATGCTCCACTGTTAAAATCTGAATTTGTAAGCTATTAATTTAATCTAAAATATTTCTGAAGTGCTTTGCTCAGTTTCTTTGCACACAAGATGAATTGTTTAATGCACCATAAATATTTATTTATTTCCAATTATTGAAGAGCTTACTCCACTAAAAACCAAAAATTTCTAATTTTGTAAAATGTATCATATTCCTAAGCTGGACTCACCAGAGAAAGACTGTTTCTTCTGAGCAATATCAATTGCTAAGGAGACCACAGACCACTTTTCATACATGTGAGCCTATTGTATTCATATGTTGTGATCTGCTGTTGATTGAATAGTTTTTATAAAATCAGTTGTTTAATTACTTATCTACAAAACCTTTTTTCTTCCTAACACTTGTACAACAAATCAAGAGATTATGATGATGAGGTACTAAATGAAAATCATTTTCACAACTGTCCAGACATTGAAATCTGTAGCTGAAGAAGAGATGAACCGAATCTGCTG
>NW_018128200.1:284136-285488 GCF_001952655.1 Monopterus albus | reverse complement strand
ACATGTTTGAAATGGTTAAGGCATGTTATACTGTTGATAAACTAACAAAGAATTATCAATTTTCAGAAAAACACTGGCTGTTAAAGGTGGGGGAGACATTAAAGAGTATTTATTTACCATTTAATGTTTTTCTTCAGGTATTCTGTCATCCCTCCATTTCAAAGTGGAACTTAATTAAAGGAGGGTAATTTTGAGGCTAAAAATTACAGTAAGTTGTATTCTTTATCACTGCAGCCTGCTTTTGTAGGATAGTCAGTATCCCTGGGCTCCAGAGATGCTGCACTTGTAGAATCTTTTGTCAGACTTGGAAACATTTGTCAATCATCATCTGACTCTCGTATCCAGTCTTAACGAAGCGACCATCCTTATAAAAATCAGCTAAGAGCTTGGAAGGAGACTGTGTGTTCAGTACACCTCCCATAATGTAGTCGCTCTGTGGTTGTTTTGTGTGTCATAGTCTGAGTCCATACTAGAGTTGTCATGTTTTCTTCAGGTTTAAAGAGATTACTCCCCCCATGCAGCACAAAGAGAATCAGGCGAGACATGGGGGAATAAATGTGCAAAGAGAGGAAGAGGAATAAGCAGAGGAGATGGAAGGCAAAGGTCAGATGAGAGAGGAAGGAGAGCGACGTCAGAAGGAGGTGATGGGAGCAAGGACTCACCAGAGAAAGACTGTTTCTTCTGAGCAACATTCACTGCTAAGAAGACCACAGACCACTTTTCATACATGTGAGCATATTGTATTCATATGTTGTGAGCTGCTGTTGATGAAGTTGCTTATTTTACTTATCAACAAAACCTTTTTTCTTCCTAGCACTTCTACAACAAATCAAGAGATTATGATGATGAGGTACTAAATGAAAATCATTTTCACAACTGTCCAGACATTGAAATGTGTAGCTGAGGAACAGATGCGTGATGAACCAAATCTGGTGCCATTAGCTGAATGCCACTCTGTTGACAACCTGGGGGAGCAGCTCAGAAACAGTCCTGACTTCAAAAAGTAACTGGTAAGAATGTCAGCTCAACCCAAGCAGAAAAAAAGCTGTCTAATGCTAACCGTATTGGGGATTCAAAATTACACAGATAATCTAACAGGAAGTTATCTACTATAAAAGTAGCTGAAACTATTGAACTTATGGTCACATGCTATTCAGACTATCTAACTAGTTCAGATTTTTGGCTGATAATTTCAAACATGTTTGAAATGGTTAAGGCATGTTATACTGTTGATAAACTAACAAGGAATTATCAATTTTCAGAAAAACACTGGCTGTTAAAGGTGGGGGAGACATTAAAGAGTATATGAAGAGAGTCATGGGTGCAACGTTAACACATTCTCTGGCCAAGAA
>NW_018128200.1:256691-279314 GCF_001952655.1 Monopterus albus | reverse complement strand
GCTGCATAACATAGTGTGGATGCATCCCCATCCACCCAATAAAGAACAGGAGAACATAGTGTGGATGCTTACGCATCCACAGAACTAGAAAAATGCATTTTCTGAACAAAATGCGCATGGATAACGAGTGGTGAAAAATCGCCCAGAAAATGCTGAAAGTGCGTGTGTGTAGGCGCGTGCACAAGAGAGGAGAGAGGGAAAAAAAAGATGGATTCAGAAACTCAGTTCTTCCAGCATGAGGGCCCCAGGGCCATGTTAAGAACTGCTAATTGCACTTCTTATAGAAGTAAACAAGAACACAAACACACGCACACACAGTGTTCCTATTACTAAACCTAGGAAAGCTTTCCAACAGCTATTCACTAATCATAACCTTCACCATGTCTCTGAAACACATTTCATACCTTAACCTTATTTCTGACCAACTCTGAATCTTAATTGTCACATAAACTTATTTTATTTCATACTTACCATTTCTCAACTACAGCACTGGCACTGCAATCTGAAGTTATATTTTAATTGACCTAAATTAGTGGAAACAATAAAAACCAGATCTTGTTTTGTCTTATGGAAAGTCTGGTGTCGGGTATGACAGCAGGGTACAAATGGAGAACTAAACCGAAACTGGGGAGATCTGGTTTTAAACAGCAGCAAAGCATCAGGATCATTGCGTCCAAAGAGGGTTAGTCACACTAATGATGGGTGAACCAATCTGACCACTACTCTGCCCCCCACGCTGAAGGAAATAAATCTGAGGAATGTGCTGTTTACTGCGTTGGGAAGCGTTTTGAATTTTGAACAGTAGTCTCTTGTCAATACTAAGTCCAGCATCATGACTGAAATGTTACAAGCATCCTTTTGATGTTTCTTAATAGTTATATCAAAATCTTAAAAATCCTGCTTACACACCTGGATGTAGAAGGGAATTCCAGCACTGCGCCGTGTGGCACACAGCTTGGAAGAGGGGTCACTGGACTTGAGCTCCTCCAGAACCTCAGACAGCCAGCAGGCAGGAAGCTGCTGCAGGGCCCGACTCCCACTCCTGACAAGGCATAACAAACAAAAACAAAAAAAACATGTGTAACTAGAAAATTGCATTTTCTGAAGAAAATGCGTATGGATGCTGAGTGCTGAACGATCGCCCTGAAAATGCTAAACATTTCCACACCTGAATGCTTTTGCGAGCTGAAAGTATGCTGAAGTGGGAATTTCCCTATTTATTTGAATGGGGTAAGATTTTCAGAATATTTGAGCCAGCTGAGTCAGCATCCATACAATAAATAATTGGATAACATAGTATGGATGCTGACTCAGCATCCATACAATAAAGAACAGGATAACATAGTATGGATGCTTGTCAGCATCCATACAATAAACTAGACCATGTCACTTTTGTAAGTGTTAGCCAACTGGAGACATACAATAGTATAACAAGGCCTGGGTTCAGACCACTGGGTGAGGTTAGGAGAAATCCTGCAGTCACATCATTGGAAGACACTTTTTATCAGCTATATTTTCCTCAGCATTCTGTAGCAGCCATGGTGAGTGTGTAAAGTTCTATCCATGGTGAGAACTTTACACACTTTGTATCCACACGTTGTGGATAACCGAGTCCTGAATGACTGAAATGCTAGTTATCTGTGTTTGTATGTGTCTGCCTTGAAGTAACTATACTCTGCTTTGGAAGGTTAAATATGCTTTTTAATAAAGATTTCATGGGGAAACAAAGTCATAACAACTCATGATTGACCTTTCCAAACACAGTCACACAGAATCAAAACACAGATTATACACACACTAAAACAGCTGGAGGCTGTCCTGGGCATAGTTGATTGACAGGTGCTATGATAATTTGTGATTGGCTCTAAGGTCACCTGAGATGAAGTAGGTGCTGGCCACAATCTGTGGTAATAACACCTCACACATACACACAGAAATGTAGTCATGTATACCTCTCTACACAAACAATACTCCCTCAATGTCTCAAACTGCTTCCCTCCAAATTTCATCCACCCCACGTTCATTTGGAAATGAAGACATTCTCTTTGATCTGCACAGGAATTTCCCTCTCTTGCATCTCTAGAACAGAAGGAGAGGGAGTTGCACAATGTACCAGTTAAAAAGACTTGGTCTCCATTGAAACTGGGCCTTCTAAACTCCCTGTAGAGCCCCCAGGGCCCCTATTACGGTTCTGGCCTTTATAGAAGGAGCTGCAGTACTGAACACTGGGCCTCCTTGTATTCTCCTGGTGTCCCAGCTGAGAGCCACTGACAAGCCCCACAATGTCTCAAGCGCTCCTTTACAGTAGAGAAGGGCTCTTTTCTCTAAAAGGGTGGCTCAGGTCTGGGAGAGGGGTACCTAGTTTTTCCCAATTAACTCTCTCCAACAGAGGCATCTGCAATCTGTTGCTTGCCCCCAGCTCAGCGCAACCCCTTCAGCTCCTTTCTACGGCAAACTGTCTGTGAACAAGGACAAATCAACCATGAATTCCTCAGTGCCTGGCAGTCACTGCCAGCTGCTGCTCTGTAAACCCTCTCTCCCTGACTATTCTCTTGGACTCTCTGCTCTCTTTGAGCATTCAGTCTTCCTCACTCACTTTCTCTGTCTTTTGTCCAAAAAATCCCTGAAGGCCTGTTTTTCCCCTAGACTACCTTGTTACTTCTCTCCTTTCATGTTTTTCAACTGCCTCCCACTCTCTCTTCAGGAGTGAAGTGGCAAATACAGGACGTGAGAGTGCTAACGAACAAAGTTCCAAATAAAATACTTATACAGAGCTGCTGAATGAGGATCTGTTTTATAGGGCATCCACACCTCAACACATTCACTGACAGAGAACAAAAATTCTTCCACATTACAGGCCTTTAATGTGGAAACATTTGTCACCAGAACTCATTGTGGTTCAGTGGGTAGAGCAGTTGTCTCCCAACCGGAGGATCGGTGGTTCAAATCTCTGTGGCTACAGTCCCTGTGTCGAAGTGTCGTTGGGCAAGACACTGAACCCCCAAGTTTCCTGTGATGGTTAGAGCCATTGGTGTGAGTTGGTGCTGCCTTGGTTCTGTACTGGAAACAAATTTCTTGTGTGTAACATACTTGGCCAAGTAAAGGTGGTTATCCGTATCCTTACTTTATAGAGGAGCAGGATGCAGTTCAAGGGCTATATACTGTAGCTTACTGTATGGCCGGTGAACACATGCACTGGGGCCATATTACAAACACTTCCTAACTGGCAGATCCTATCTTAAGTGTTTGTAACCATGCTAATTAGGGTTAGGACCTGAATTAAGCCATTACAAATGAAGTAAGTCAATGGTTCTATCCTCAGATAGGAAAAGTGTATTACACAATCTTCCTAACTTCCCAAAATCTGAAATAAACTCTCCTGAATTTAGGATAACCTTTAAGCTGTCCTAACTTTCACCATGTTAGCTTGTGTAATCCATAGCCTATGGCTGCTTTTTACACAACCAATGAAATGCCAGCTTATTCACTGAGAGGTTTATGGCAGACCCCAAATGATGTGTTGCTGTCAGATAACAAAAATTCCTTTAAATTCCCCAAAAAGAACATCTTTGGATTCCTCTACAGATATCATCAACACTTCTAACTCATCTATCTTTGTCATGGTGCAGGTGCGGCTGAACCCAATATGCAGACACCCCAGGACTTGAACACAAAAGGAGTTTATTTAATACACAAAGAATTGGTTACTAGGTGGAGGAGAGAGGGGAAGAGAGGCAGAGCGGGAACTGGACGGGACAGAGGCAGAGCAGGTTCTGGACAGGACAGGCAGGCTTTGTTGGACTGACCTGAGGCGAGGCAGACAGGCAGTGTGAAGCTGGAGATGAGGCAGGCAGGCAGACAACATTGTGCTGGGGATGAAGCAGGCAGGCAGCAAAGAGCTGGGGATGAAGGCAGGCATGCAGTGTGGTATTGGGGATGAAGCAGGTAGGCAATGCAGTGCTGACAGAAGGCAAGTGGAGTACCTGGGAGTGCAGAGCTGAGGAGTGCCAAGCCAGAGAATGGAGAACTGGTGATTGCAAACCTGGGAAGAGAGAGCTGGAATGCTGAGTCGGGGAAACGGAGAGCAGGCGAATGCAGAGCCGGAGAGTTGGGTATTGTGTCGGGAAGCAGGTCAGAGAGCAGGTGAGTGTAGATGTGACTAACCAGCAGGAACAGGAAGAGGGTGTATATATGGGGGAGCTGAACCAGCAGGTAATGAGCGGCAGGTGGATGTGATAATGAGTATTTATGCTGGTGGAGACATGACAGGCAGGGTGAGAAAAACAGAAAGCATGGATTCAAACCATAACAATCTTGAAATTGTTTTTGTTCCACTTTTTGAATCTTAAAATAGCTTGGTGAAATAAGATAACTAAAATACCATTGGTTGCTAGGTAACAGGCATAAAAGTAGATAACAGATGTTGTATTGAGTATTTAGGATTTCCTCACCTGAGAGAAGATGAAGTAAGGTAGAGTTTCTAAAGTTAGGATTTTTTCTTGTAATATCAAACTGGGAAAATCCTATTTTATTCTCTTCCTATTTTAACTTAGACTTAAACTTTAAGTTTCTGCAATATGGCCCCAGGCATTTAACATCAAGCTGACATACAGTCTATATATAGGAGCTGTACAACTGTACAGTACAACAGATGGAAACTCAAATTCAAAATTGACAAGTGTCTGGCAGCTTGGATGGTTCAGCTGATTCAAAGCTGATTTTCAAGATACTGATGATGAGGATGATTTTTATAAGCTCTTGAGTTTGTGTCATGCATACACATTAATATAGATTAGAATGCAACACTTGTATGTAAAATAAAAAAGAATACCATTTGGCATTACTTCCATTATCATATTCCCAGACCTTTATAGTAAATGCTACATTTCTAATACATACGTATATGGATTTTGTTGCTTATGTTCTTTTGTTTATTTGTAAGTGACCTACTTAAATATACAGTAAGTCCAGTATTCACTCTCCTTTTAGGTCTTTTGTTCTGTCATGTTCAGTAGCTAGTAGCTAATGTTTGGTGCTGTATAGTGGGATTTCATAATCCCACTATACACTATTTTGCCACTATTTTGCTGAAAATACACCTATAGTAATAAACTGGTGGAAACAAGTGGCATATGGTATTTATTGTCAATTAAATAGGACTAATATTAAGAGAAGGCATTAATGTAATCCAGCAGAATGACATAAAGAAATACTGCCACATGGAAACACATCCACAAACATGCACATGCACATTTGTATATGTATGAACCCACAGTACCCTCAGACACCTACAGTACAGGACATATAAACCCCTTCATGAACACAGGACCCTGGTTACACAAGCCCTCTGTCAAGGCGACACTCATTGTCTTTCCTCCTTCCTTACTTTCTGTAAAGCTCATTGGATCCTGTCGTCCAAGGCCACTGCTCTGTGCACATCTGCTGTGCTAGACAGCCAGGCTGGCAGGCAAGGCAAGGGGCTGATTTGGGGCCTGGTGGACAGGGTGCTTGGCTTTGGAAAGGCTGCTGTGCTGGCAGCTAGATGGTGAGGGGTGAAATACCTCAGAGCAGTGTTCAGACTTCCATGGAGATAATGTCTTACAGTGTGTACAACCCCCCAATAGCTTGTCCGACCTCTCCTCCCCATCCCTCTCTTCCTCCACAGGCACACTGTGTCCTTCCTCTTCTAATGTAAATGTTGAGATCTGGCACGCTAATGAGTGTGTGTAACTTCTTTTGGCGATTCTCTGCCTTCCTTCTGTGTCCTTGTTGGAGGAGAGGATTACGGTGTCAGCCTTTCATTTTATAACTCTCTCTTTGTCTTTTCCCTTGGTTTTATAAGAGCTTCTGTTCATCCAGGCCTGCTGCCCACCAAAGGTTGCTGTTAGTGTCATTGGGTATTCACAACACAATCTATTAAAATGAATTAAAGGTGGCAGGGCTTGAGAATGCTGTCTAGCCCTGAGCAATGGGCATCTGGTAGTGAACATGTGCCATGCCAAAAACATGCATATGACCAAGTCATTTAGTCCATTAGAGTCCTACTCTAAACACTTATTTTTCTTTGGAAAGGTCAAAATAATGGCTCAACTTATTATTAACTTTAGTAGTCATATGATAATTCATAACCTCCCATGTTTGATGTTGAAGTCAAACTAGCTTATACTCACAAAGGTGAATCTAGTTAGCCTAGCTTGCTAACATTAGTACTGATTCCCAGTAGATGCTAATCATGTTATATCAATACTGCTGATTAGCAGCAAGTGCACACTCAGTGTTGTGTTCATACTGCATGAAGGTAGTGGGTGCTAGCTGGCATTATCGTTCTCTCTTTTGTGAATTACTTTGCGTAATGACAAATGACCACACTGTCTAAACAACATTTTCTATGGTACTGTTAGGTATTTTTAGTCAGATAGATATTGGATAGATACTTTATGTATTAGAAATGTTTATTGGAGATAGGATGTCTGGTTAGACTGTTAAATGCTTAGTCATGCTTATGAGTTTCTACAGGGTACATCTGGTCAAGGATAACTAGAGAGAAGAGTTGATGACTGTCAGCAGACAGGGTGTTTAATATTATTATTATGACGTGTATAACTGTAGCCTTAGCCATAATATGTTCTTATGTTTAAGTCACGACATGTTACTAGAGGTCGTGAGAATGTTTTTAGCTACACACCACTTAATCAACAGACACACACACACATTGATTTGCTTCATGTTTTGACTACTGCTATGACCAGCTGCAAAGCTGGTAACAGAGACGTCTCGGTTGACGTTTCTGTGTAGTATGGGGCTAGCCCAACCGAGGGGATATAATGTATAGGCCTGGTTGGTTCAGGGTCTTTCATCTTACATCTGCCTGCGAGCAGTTTGGAGGTGCAAGATGCCTGAGCGTGTAATGTTAATTTTTACCTGTGATTCATGGAATAAATCAGCACTATTTTGTAGTTACTTGGACTGCCTCGTCTCTCAGAGTCAGTATGGTAAAAAGTACCGGGTACAACAGTACTCTGTGATTCAAATGACAACAAGAAGCAGCCTAACTAACATATGGATTTGTGAAAATGGTGTCAACCCCCAACAACCAGTTAAGTGCCTATGTGTTTGTTGGAACTGAAGTATAACAACAAAGTATTTTAAGTGCCTGCATATGTAGATAATGGGCCAAATCAAATTACCACTGCCAACATTTTAGTACTGTACCAGTGTTTTGTCTCTGCATGAGGACGAACATGTGAGCCAAGTTGTTTCTCAGTAATCTCCTAATTTTGGTGCCTTTGAATCTTTTACTTTCTTTGAATGTAACAAAAATGGAAATCTTTTGCTTTTGTTTTTCAATGGTTACTCTTTAGTTCTACCAAGAAGAAATAAACAAATTAAAGGTTTGGTTTAAAGCAAATCAATCTGTGGGTTGACAGTAATGACTCACATGCCTATCTGAGACAAATGTTTTAAATCTGTGAGATAGCGAATGGAGGAACAATAAGCCAAATGAGAAACTGTTTAAACTACAGTGAGTCATTTCTAACCACCGTGGGTCAGATGGCACTTTCTTTTCTAAGAATGATCGGCCTCACAATAACTCACCTACAGTTATATAGTCAAATGGAGAAAAAGACATGCAATACACACTATTCAGACAGCTAGACAACTAGCAGACTGCTGATTGATTTCTGTGGGTAAGAACAAAAGCACCTTACGATTAGCAGATAACGAGGGGTGGAGCCTGAACAGAGGGGCTTTTTACAAGCCCACTGTGACTGTGGGTGTGTGTGTGACAGAGAAATAGACAGAAAGGGATCTGGAGGAATGTATTTCTCCGCATGCAAGTATGTGTGCTTTTATTCAGTGTGTGTGTGTATGTGTGTAGTGGGACAAAAAAGGGAACTTTCATTTCTGTGTGTGTATGTCTGTTCTTATACTTGGACTAAAGGAATAAAAAAGTATTTTTTGCTACAGAGTGAGGACATTTGTGGAAGGTGAGGACATTTTGACCAGTCCTCATTTTCTGAAGCACCTTTTTTGAGGGTTAAGACTTGGTTTTAGAGTTCAGGTTAGAATTAGGTTTAGTTTTAGGTGCTAGGGTTATTTAGCTCAGATGGTTAAGTGTTAGGATAACAGCCTAGAGAATGCATTATATCAGTGTGTCCTCATAAAAATAGAAGTACAAGTATGTTTGTGTGTGGGCATGCATGTACTATATGTGTATCTGTGCTGTGGGGAGAAGAGAAGACTCTCATCATTCCCATCAGTCCAGCTGTGCCTCTTCTTTTATCTGCACTTTTGAAGCCCCCGAAGTTGGCTCTTTCATGCCCTCCAACCCCTCACGCGTGCACACACACACACACACACACACATTCTCCCTCACCAGTGCACATTTTGCTCTACTGCTGCACATTACAAGGCAGAGTGTGGAGAAACTGTCTCATTGAAGGAGGCAAGGCAAGGTGAGCCCTTTCTTCCTCCACGTTCATTCTCTACCCCAGGACCCCCTGATCGCCTCTTTTTTGTTGTCAGTTTTTCCTTCCTCCTCTCCCTTTGCAGCCCTTTTTCTTCCTAACTTTTTAAATTCATTTAGGGGATTGTAAAAAAGAAAGAGATTATCAGGTTCATAAAGGGCCCCTACTCTGCTTAGGGGTCTGCCTATTGTGTTCCTGGGAAGGTGATGGTGGGGATGAGGGTGTGGGTGTAAAAATCAACATGCCTGCACACTGGGTGCAGTGCTGGGATTTTCTATTGGATAAAATGGGAGAAAAGGAAGGGATAGCGTGAGGGAATGACAGCTTTATGAAGGAATGAGAGGGTGGGGGGAAATGTTATTTTTCATGTTTAAGCTGTTTGCAGGGACTGGCATTTACCACCCATAATACATAATCATAAGAGATAGCTACCCTGTACAAATGGGAAATGTGTGCTTTAAACTTATGGCCTCAAAAACTTCAATGATGACATAAAAGTAATAACATGTAGCACACTACCTGGCTAATGATGCCACAGTGCAGTGTTAAATTATAGTTATTTCATAGGCTTTAACATGTAAAATCCAAGAAAGCACAGCTCAATTCAATTCAAATTCAAATTTTATTCGTATAGCGCCAAATCACAACAAAAGTCATCTCATGACACTTTACAAAGTAAGGTCTAGACCTTACTATTATCACTATAATTATAGAGGAAAACCCAACAAATCCCCCTTGAGCAAGCATTTGGCGACAGTGGGGAGGAAAAACTCCTTTTAACGGAAGAAACTTCCAACGGTCCCCGGCTCTTGGTGGGCGGCCTTCTGCCTCGACCAGTTGGGGTGAGTGGATAGAGGAGAGAGAAAAGAAGAAAAGCAACAAGACACAACAACAAACAATCAAGCACTGGGCAGGCTGATGTGGCTGTTGACTGCTCATCAGAAATGTATAGCTCCAGAGCCAGGGCTACCTGCAGAAAGGTACAGGGAGAGAGAGAGGACACGCTACGGGAGAGAGGAGACACATAGTTAATGATTTATAACATTTATGATGGTACTGTTTTATTCAGATGTCCCAGTAAACACTGTTAAATGGTCAGCATACCAGGGTCCTGGAACAGCAACATCTCAAGGGAATTCAACCATTGTTAAGGTTATTAATTGCAACTGTGCTTTTTTTGTCTCTTAAAAAAGTCTGTTGGACACTGATCAAAATGATATCATTCTTCTGATATTTGATTTTGTCTAGATATCCAGCCTTATACGAAAGTAGTTAAGACATCACAACATGGTCCTAAGTTATTTAAGAATGCAATGACTAAAGTCTGTGAAAGACTTTAGTGTTGATCCTCTGGGGAAAAATAGTTTAGATCATAAAATACATGCAAATAGTCATTTCTGATCTCTGAAAAGAACAAACTAATTATTTCCCACTAATGACTGAGTCAAATGACTGTTCCAAATAATGAATTACTGTAAGCGAGGTAGTCTGATCAGGATGTTTGCACCGTGTAGGAGATATTCAAAACAGCGGTTTTCTCACATGTCAGCACCTCTATTAATGACAACGTGGGGCGTTTATGTGAAATATGGATGAAAATTGTGACCTTGTAAAAAAAAGCCTATAAATCATGTGCTTTCCAGTCACCATCACCCCACAGCGCGTGCAAATCGCTTGCGGTAGTTGCCTTTCCATCACTGGAGGAAGCCTTCTGGTTTCAGTGCAGCAGTGGTGATGGCTGTGCACCATGCACAGTGTGCTCTGTGCACAAACATGACTGTGAGAGACAAAGAAACAAGGGTGATGGAAACAGAAACAGAGAGAAAAGAAAAATGCAAATAGAGAGAAAGAATCTATACATCCCGACAATAATTAACTAAAGTAATTATGTAATATATTAAAAATCTTATCAAAAGTCTTACTTCCAATATGTATATCATTGAAATATCACAGGAAATCACACAACATAAGATGCTGTTATTAACTTATTGAGAGGCACACAAAAACGACCCACATAGGAAGATTATAGCGATTCCAAAATACATGATAAATACAATTAAGAGTGATAGGATTGCTTAAATGTTGGAGCGATTTTTGTCAATAGGACAGTGGGAAAAGGAAACAGAAAGTAATGAAGATGGGTTATGATAACATCAGAACATTAAGTTCCTTCATTTGTTGGTAAGTCTGGTTGCTGAGCAGAATGACTGGAAACCTCTGTGTGATGTGGGATGGTTGAAGCTACATTCATTTCCTGTAGACTTATCCAATCTTAACCATAACCACTAGTTGCCTAACACCTAACCTCACCCTAAACTTAAACCATGTTGCTGCCCTAAAAGTCTGTAATTTTCAGTGAGGCTGGCCCCCACACGGATGGCCAAGTCCCCACAATGTGAGTGTATTTACAGGTTTCGGTCCCCATAATATAAGTAATACAAAGGCGCGCACACACACACAGGAACGGCGGTGTCTCAGTGATGTGGCGGATCTGAGGGCATGCATTCTTAAAGCATTCAAACACACTGCTGCAGTATAATATGTTGCACACATACCGCTTGCTTGACAAGATATATAGAAAAGAACACAGTGAGCACCTGAGCACATGCACAAACACACACACACGAATGGAGATTGTGCTGATACCACACCACATACAAAGCCACACTGTTAGCACAAAACACTACACATGCAGGCACACTTCCTGTACCTGTACTGGTAAATTCGGAGCAGAGGCACCACTTAAAATAAATACTTGTGTATGTGAAGATCGTGGAGACCATATGTATGTACCTCTTCCCAGGTGTATTTATGTTCCTAATGATAACTGTACACATGTACACTATGTCACCCTAACACACTAACTTAAAGTGGGCAAGCATGAAAGTTAAGCCAAACAAATCAAGGAGTATTTCATTTGTAAATGGTGTGCTTTTGTTTGAAGGCCATGATATGCTAACACCTGGACATGGGAACATAGCTTAACCTCTCACACTAAAGTGGCATATTTGAAACATATTAAAGCTCCAAACACTGCTTGAGGTTTTTGGCGGAGATATTCACTCACTAATTGACTACCATGAACCTGCAAACAGAGTTCCCTGCAGACCTCCCTTTTACATGTCATTAATTCAGGACAAGACCCCAAATCCTCCTAAACAATAACAACATGCAGTTATACAGTAGGCAGCTACCCCCTTATACCTTCAGATGTTACTCTACTGAGAAGTTTTAAGGACTAGTATACTCTGGCTCTTTGAGGAAGTGTTGAGTTTTGTCTGAAATAACCCATAAAAGCTGTGACACTGGTCACTTATGACCATGTTTGCATCACACAGTATTTAGCTGACATTGGTTAATTTCCCAAAATAGGATGCTAAAGTTACAGTATATATGATGTAATAAGTAAATAGCTGACTAATTTATCTAACGTATTTACCAATGAATATCTGAAAATTGTCAATAATCTAATCTTAATAATCAACCAACAAGAGATCAGCCACATTTAAACTAGTTGTATTATAGTTTATGTAATAACCATCATATACAACTTTAAAAATCATTACATACTGTCAGATCTGCTTGGCGCGACCTGCCTCTCTTCCGCCTTTCTCTCCTCTGCTCTCTTGATACTGTGGGATCTGCACCTCAGCTGTGTTGCATTCCAGTAATTAACGACTCATATGTTGGTGCGCACAGCTGGGGTGCGTCCTGATGATTACCTTTCCTCCTTATTTATACCTCTGACAAACGCTCCGTCTTCGCTGGAGCATTACCTAACATACCTAACTGGCATACCCTGTAACTGACCTATAGTTGTGGTATGTGGCACGTCATTTTGACTTCCACGCTGACAGGTCCTGTACTGTGGATCTCAATTTGTACGTAGGTTAAATGTTTTGTGTTATTCATCTCTAGATATCCACGCTGACAGTTCCTGTGCTGTGGATTTCTTTTTCGTTCGCCAGTCCTCCTGGTTCATTTGTTTTTTCACCTGTCCGTCCTCATCTTCACTCTCCTGTTTTTTGCCGTTAACCTGTCTTCTCCCCTGGTCGTCCTGTTCTCCTTAGTCGTATTTGCTCAGCCCTGGTTGTACGTGTTCCTCGACTCTGTTCCTTTTTGTAATCCCACCAAAAAAACTACCTGTTTTTTTACTAGCACCTGGGTCAGCACTCTTGAGTCCAACCTCAGCTCTCCCTCACCCTCCTGGTGAGGAGGACTAAACCGTAACACATATAAGGTCTAAAACCATAATAATGAGAATAATAACAAAGTAAGAAGTGCTATATACAGTAGATGGAGAGGCAGTTTGTTAGAATAGCCAATTAAAAGTTTAGGTGGGTGGTAGGATTCAGCTGTTAGTGATAAATAGCAGGTTCAGGGTCCGAAAAAGCAGGCCATAGATGGCATTAATAGACAAAAACAGACTGTGGTTCCTGCAGTTTGGTCTGCTGCCACAGTCACTGTGGCCCCTGACATACACTGTACCTATTTCAAAGACAGAGAAGCTAGAAAGGCTGTTAGCTCTTATTGGATATTTTCATTCTGAAGTTCAGAAGCAGGGCAGGCCCAAGGCACACATCCCTTTCTCTCCCAGTAATATTTAAATCACCAAGAAAGACTCATGTCCTCTTTCACTTTTTGTAACCCACCGTCCCTTCCCTTTTTTCTACATCTTTCCATCCTCTCTCTCCCACCTTTTATGCAGGGGGTCTGCCAGTGCCTGAAAGCAGTGCAGATCCCCAAAGTTCTTCTCCTCAAACTGCAGTTCATAACCAAGTCTACACCAAACACCATTCTGCTGTCATATACTGAGGGCGGGCCCTAGCTAGTGAACATTAGAAAGTAGCTGGGAACCCAGTGTTGTCTCAACAGTATGGCTCTGCATGGAAAAGGTATTTTGGAACTCCCTATAACCAGTTTAACAGAGCTGAAAAGCAGCAACAGGGGAGGTGATTGAGAGACAAGAAGAAAGATGCTGCTAGATTTGCAATAGCAGGGCCTGTGGATGAGAAGGAAAAGTGTAAGCAGGTAGGATTAAAACTTGCCTTAGTAAATTGGCAAGGACCCAACATGTACTTCAGGTATAGCCTTCTATTAGAGCATAAACCAAGCCTCTTTCATGGGCAATACACCAAGTGCTGAAGTGTATAGCACCCACCGAGAGTACGAGCCTAGACACAAACATTTTATATATTTAAAAAAGAAGTCATTTGATTATTTGTGATATGAACATTTCAGGATATGAGCATTTCAGTGTGGGCCCATCCCAACTCAACAAAACACCAGTTTTTAAAATGATGCCCACCTGATGACCCTGTGGACCCGCCTGCACTCTCAAACAGATTTATTTTGATGGCATGTCCCTTTAGTTGGTAATACAGGTCAAGGGGCTTAACTCATGTGTTGCTGCCAAATATCTGCTCTTTTCTTGGATGAGGACAGGATTCAATAGATTTTCTAATATAACTGGTAGCTACTACTAGGACTAGTGGAGTTGGATAAGTAGGGATGATGGCTAGACTACTGAGTGGTCTGTGGCATTCAGAACTGTTTTTAATACCAATGGGGCTGGTCTCTGCATCTTAGCCTGAGCAGCTACAATGTAGATAGAAAGCTGGGTCAAGCTGCCAAGTGCTTGCTCTTTGCTTGGGACAGGGTGGGAGGTTCAGGTTTGAGAATGGTGTTGGCTGTCATGGGGCACAGCAGGTTCATGACTGCATGGCCTGGGACCAACTGCGGGGCCCAGTGACAGATCAGGCTGGGTATTGTCTACACCACTGTGTTTGGTAATGTGTATATGATGTGTCTGGGGTTGTCCATTGGTAATGTATACATGCCATATACTGTATAGAATGTAAAATATGACTGTTGCCACACTGGCTTAGTGTGGGCAAGCACAGCCAGACAGGTGAATGAAAAACAAGTACATGTTTCCTCATTTAATTTGCCCGCTGCCCTGTGGGAAAACACAGTAGTTTTCTATTACAACCTGCTATTGGACACCTCTTTTGTACTGTGGCCCCTGGTTGGATGGTAAAATATGACATTGTTGTGAATGAGGACAGTGTGTTCCAAGCTGAGCTGGGATGACTCATTCATGTACTATACAAATGAGACATCAGATGCTCTAAAGTGCACAGCTGTGACGTAGGTGGGACACACACAGGCACATTGTGGCTAGTGCCACATGACAGACAAAATAGTAACCTATATATTTACCTATAAACATTTTCAGAAAATTGCGACAATCTGTACAAAAAAGGCAAGCACTGTTAGTTTATATAGACCACATTACCAACACACAGAAAAGCAATTCATAGTGCTTTACCTAATGAAAGCATAATAAAACAAGCACAGCAGAAATTAAGAGGCTGAAAATAATTTGAAAAGAAATTTAAGAGATAAAAACAGTAAAATAAAAAGAAGGGACTTCTGGATTTAAAACCAGGTTGGATAATTATGACAGTTTAAAGAAGCACCACAGTGATTTAGTGTGGCACTTCATAAAGTTGGCAGGCTTGCAAAGGAAGACTAGTTATAACTGATAGAGAAGAGGCCAAGATATAGTGTCTTTTAATCTGTAGTATGGGTCCAGCTGATGCTGATCATTACCTAAAGTTGATATGGGGAAAACAGTTGCCTCTATACTGAGTACATATTGAGTAGATGTGCAGCAACATTAGCATTCATTTGCAGGTGTGTTCCTGGCCACCTGCTGAATGTTAGTTCAATGTGCTCTCTTTTAACCTCCAGTTTGATCTTCACCAGCTCCTGAGAATATATCTGGCTCCTTAGCAGCTGCATGCTCCACTGTTTTCACCAGCTCCAGTAGTTGCTAACTTTGTCTGCCTGCTGGCTAGTACTGAGCAGGTAGTGTACAATGGGTTTTAAAGCTGTATTGCTAAATATTGCTGCCTGCTCCAACTGAAATGAGCATGAGAACACTGAGACTGATACAAAATAGTAAAGCAGACAGCACTAAAACAAACAGTTAAAAGACACTAAAATGTTACTGTACATAAAGCTGAGAGAAACTGTAGAGAGGTGATGTGGGTTCACATACACATTGATTCATGGACTGATTTATTGCTTATATAAAACACCTACTGTAGCATTTTAAGGAAAAACATATGATAGCACTGGACAGACAGTATTTGACTTAAAGGGCCCATGGCTGCTCATTTTGCTCATAGCCAGCCTTTTAATGTTTAATCTTGGGATATAACTTCCGCTGCCGACAGTGATGGTGACCGAAGTTACTCACGCTCTCATGTGTTTGTTTTTCTTTGTTTTCTTGGTCTTGTGCAGCTCATCCCAGATTACTTTTACCAGAGAAAAACTGTTAAATATCAGACAACTCACACCAAACTACCTTCCTCCGATTTTTGTGAACGAAGAATGCTGTATGGACATTCTGATTGGAGGCGCAGCAGCAATATATGGGACCTGGAAAAAAATGCCGCAGATGTGGAAAACGCTCTGGCACTTTGGTCCGGTTACGACAGAGGGGAACTCGGACCTCACTCCCATCTAGTCACCTGGCTAATCCGCTCCCTGGTCAACAAAATTGATGAAATTCTTCTCGTCAACAGGACTAACTCTGACTTTGCATGCTCTGCTGCTTTGTGCTTCACAGAGACCTGGCTCAGCGACTCAATCGCGGACAGCGCCTTAAAATATCATGTGGTACTTTATATTGCTAAACAAAAAGTCTCCTGAGCGAGAGTTTGATAGACCAAGTTGATTCTGCATAGAAGTAGTAGTAGAACATATGTACACCTCATTTTTTAGCTTTAGGTCATGTCTAAGATGAGAATTCACCATTGTAACATTGTAGATAAGTCAAAAAACAAGGAAAAGCATGCCATGGGCTCTTTAAGTGAGTATAACAATATCAATACAACACAGCAGTGACATCATGGAGATAGAAACACAAATAGTGATGTACAGTAGTCAGCAGACAAAACAGACACATACTGTGAAGTCAGATGTTCATGCAAAGTAGCAGAAAACCTTTTGTAACAGCTTGTTCCTGTTAGCAAGACTCATGAAAAAACAGATGTACACAAACAAGAAGGGTGACAACCAGAAATAAAATTACACATATAAACTTGCAACAGAAACATAAATGTCTTACACAAACACATATAGCTCTATATCTTTATGTGTGGTCAGGCTGAGTGGTGTGCAGTGTACTTAGCAAGATGTTCTATTTTACTTTCATCCATGTTATTTCTGTGTGAAAAATGCATGTCTGACTGCATGTGACTGTGTGTATGACAGCTGGTGTGCTAATCGGAGTCTTTTATCTCCCTCACATCAGCATACTCAGCCTGTGTACCTGTCTGTTTTCTTACGTACACTGTGGTTTCTCAATCAGCCCTGCAATACACTCACAGCCACAGATAAGAGCTGTTTATCTCCCCACAGTGGCTTCCTCTTCACTCCGTCTCTCTCCCTCTCACTTCTTTCTTCTTATGTTGATGCAACCCATAAATGCTGCAACCTTGAACATGTGTCGCTACTGTGCTAATCCTTCCTGCCCGAGTGTATATTAAGATGTGCAAAAGGTTGATGGTGTTTGCGATGGTGCAACACACCCAAGTGCTACAAGCATCTGCAGGCATTCACACACAGACATGGACATACCCTGCATACATGTACTGACAAGCACCTCAACAGACGCCAGGAAACAAACACAAAGAGAGAGATGCATGTCAGAAATCCTCTTACACAACCACCCTGCATCGCTCTGCTGTCTGCCATGGGAAAATTTACAGTCTAATTCAGTCTTACAAAAAGCCAAAGGCCTTAATGTGCAGTGATGACTGACATCACCAACAGTAAGCACAAAACTGTCAGCTCTAACACACAGTGCATACCCATCTCCATTTTTGCTGAAGTTGACCAGTTTGTTCTGCAGACCATATTAGATTTCAATGGAGATTAACAGCCAGTCTTAAGAAATGCACTAACTAATAGTTTTAGTGGATTTGCATATAGGGAGGAGGTCTTTTCTGATGCTCTGCAGATGTCACATAGTGCCATGCCTCATAATGCATCTATGAAATCTTATGAAACTGTAAGTTAGTAAGTAAACTTCATACGGTACCTTTCAAAACCAGGGCTACAAGGTTGAAAATATGTATTGTTGCAGAATAAGAACTTGTATGGGATTAGCCAAATGGGTATGGGTGAAGCCAAATTGTGTAATGCCTTAAATGTAAAAGTTGTTTCAATCCTAAATTTGACAGTGGAACAAAGCCAACACAGGGGTGATTTGGGAAAACTGGAGTGTTAGCAATTCTACAACAGATTTCTAGACTAACTGTAAATGTGTGACACCTTCTCAGCTTAAACCGAATTACAATATTGGACATTGGCTACATAGTAATGTTAAGCAACACAGCCCAAGTGATGTATAAAGTCATGTAAAGGGAACTTGTGAAGTTTTGAAAAGACTGGAGAATAAAGTGAGGGAAAACGTGTTGGAGATGGAGGGGGTTGGGAGAGAAAAAGTGGGGTAACAGAAGAATGGGATTGATAGTGGGAGAGAGCACCTGTCCCACTGGTCTTGGGTTTGCTTGTGGTTAACCAAATTTGGCAGCACCTCAGCTTGACCTTACCCCCTTTATGACGCTACTCCACTCTGATCCCATTAGGGAAGAGGCACCATGGCAAGACACCCTCATACACACACACACACACACTCTGCCCAACCTCCACCCTCCCTCAATGTCCCCTCCCATATCCTTTCCTCCCATTTTACACTGAGATTGTGAGGGGCCCAAACATGCTGCTAATGTGAAAAGACAGGACAGATAATTAGAACCAAGCTCTTGCTGTACGTGAGTGTGCACAAGCCTGAGAAAGGATGCATGGATTCACCCTCATGCAAAAATGAACAGATGCACAGAACAAGATGTTAAGATTTACATAGTATCTCTTTGTAAGACACTTTTTTCTTGCATACTCACTTACTTTGTATGAGAACAGCAACTTCAGTATCTTCACAAAATGTCAAATGTCCTCAAACATGTGCTCAGAGCATGCACAAGCAGAAATTTCAGGGTCAGTAACTCACAACAGAGGTTGTGCTTTTTCATAAGGACCCAAATTTTATGTTGGCCACAAGACTGTGACCTGGATATAGGCAATTCAAAATGGTTCTCTTTATGTGAACACCATGCAAGGAGTGCACCAGATGAATATGCTTCACTTCTCAGGTGATATTACACACAGCTAGACACCCAATAGAGTGTGGAAGGGTCAACGTCACAGTAAGTAGGTAAATCAATAGAGAAATGCAAGAACAACACACTATTGTCCTAGTGAATTTGTCTCTCTTTGCAACCGTGCAAGGATTCCCCATAACCTGTTTTTGTTTCCTTCTGGTTGAGAAATTCTGACCTACTTGGCTGATTATGTAAGACCATAGAGTGGAAAGTGGAGGCCACAGAAACCCTTAAATGCTTATGTAAACAAACATATGACCTTGTCTGATACAACCTCACTGCAATTTAGGGATCTCTTTCATAAAAACATTCATATATATCTCCCCTTATCATGTCTTAGCTCTGCCTCGGCTACAACAAAAGAAAAGCCCCAGCCAGTGCAGTTGTGGTTCTATGTAAAAACAGCCATGTACACATTATGCTAGTAAGTTAGAATCCGTCTGAGTCCTTGGCACATCCACAGCTCTGTAACCATAGATTCAAACTCCACACAGCCATGTACATGCAACGTGTAATACAATCCTGACAGAACTGCAAAGGATTGTGGGTACAACATGGAAAGGGAGAAGGCACTTGGGAAAAAAGAAAAGATGGTTAGCTTTAAACAACTGGAGATTTTATGAAAGTTATATCACCGTTTGACTCCTGTTTGACCCCAATATGACTGACACAAATGTTCATGTACTATATATTGAAACATTCATCTATTATCTGTACCTCTTATCCTAACAAGGGTCACGGGGGTTTATTGAAACAGATACACAAATATAAATACTGTATGTATATACAGACCTCCTTCTTTTTCTTCTTTCGGCTGTTCCCGTTAGGGGTCGCCACAGCGAATCATCTGTTTCCACCTAACTCTATCGATGGCATCCTCTACTCTCAAACCATTTAACTTCATGTCCTCTTTTAGCACATCCATATATCTCCTCTTTGGCCTTCCTCTTGACCCCTTGCCTGGCAGCTCCATCTCCAACATCCTTCTACCAATATTACCACTATCCCTCCTCTGCACATGTCCAAACCATTTCAATCTGGCCTCTCCCAAAACAGCTGACCTGAGCTGTCCCTCTGATGTGCTCATTCCTAATCCTGTCCATCCTGGTCACTCCTAAAAAGAACTTCAACATCCTCATCTCTGCTACCTCCATCTCTGCCTCTTTTCTTTTCCTCACTGCTACAGTCTCTAACCCATACAGCATAGCTGGTCTCACTACTGTCTTGTACACCTTTCCTTTGATTCTTGCTGACACTCTTCTGTCACACAACACTCCTGACGCCCACTCCAACCCGCCTGCACTCGCCTCTTCACCTCTTTCCTACACTCCCTATCACACTGGACTGTTGACCCCAAATACTTAAACTCCTGCACCTTCTTGACCTCACTGTTCCACTTCCCTCCCACTCGTTCATACACATGTATTCTGTCTTACCATGACTGACTTTCATTCCTCTTCTTTCCAGAGCAGACTTCCACCTGGTCTCCTGCACACACAGTATATCTATCTTCCTTCTCTCCATCATGTCCGCCAGCTCTCTACCTTTCCCTGTCATTGTGCCAACATTAATAGTCCCTATTCTGAGACCTATACTCCTGCCTTTCCTCTTCTATCTCTGTCTACGAATCCTTCTGCCTCCTCTCCTTTGACCAACAGTAGTCCAATTTCCTCCAGCACCCTGTAGGTCAATAGCACTGGTGGCGGTCGTTGTTAACCCGGGCCTCGACCGATCCAGTGTGGAGTTCACACTGATGATTCGCATGTTTAAATTTGGCATGTTTTTACGCCGGATGCCCTTTCTGACACAACCCTCTCTATTTATCCGGGCTTGGGACCGGCACAGAAGTCACTGGCTTGCAACCTCTGTGGCTAGATTGTAGTTTGGATTATTGAGTATGTGGTCTGTGTATGTATATACAGACCACATACTCAATAATGCAAACAACAGTAATCAATTTGGTCCCCACATCTGCCTCCACACTTACCCCAAATCCCTCACAGCTTCAGCCATTGGCACAGGCCTCTGCTCACACTCACACAGACAAACAGACAGGCTAAGACCTGCTGTCCACAAGACAGACTGCCTTCCCCTGTGGAAAATCAGCCAACACACTGTCACATAAACAGATTTGTGTGCTGGTACACACACACACATTGAAGGTATAGTATGAGAAGGCAGGCATGTAGCTGCACATACTGTACATACAGATGCATACACCTAGTGCAGTACACAGTGACAGGTATGTGCATGCCAGTGCATGTTCAGTACAACACAGCAAGAAATCAGGCATATCCAGTGGGGCATACATGTACTGTATATATGGAAGAGAAGTTAGCAAATCGCTGAGATCAATGATGGCTTTTTATTTACATGCCCTATTTGAGTAAGGCAACTCTTTGCTATTATGACCAATAATAAATAATAGAAGCATGGAATTAAACACATCAAAGGCCAAAGTGACAGAATGCAGAAAAAGCAGCCCCAAACACAGCAGCTCCATAAGACAGGAAATTCAAATGCCAGAGCAGCTGCAGAAAGAATAAAAGTGGAAACAGAAACAAACAATACACTGGGCTGGACCCAGGATATGTTATGACAATTATTCCCTATAAAAACAGTCAAGTATTTTGGTAGGATTGAACTCACATGCAATGGAATAATACATTTTCTAACAGGTTATATTTAATGTGAAAATGACTTTCTATATATAAATTAAGATATCTGTACTTGTTTCTACTGAATGGTTAATGTTAATTTAAATACCTTTTCAATTCAGTTTTATTTGTATAGCACTAAATCACAACAAAAAAATCATCTCAGGGCATAGTAACATCTAGACCTTACAGTATTACAGAGAAATCCCAACAGAGCCTCTTGAGCAAATGCTTGGCAACAGTGGGGAGATAAAACTCCCTTTAACAGAAGAAACTTCCAACAGGCTCTAGCTTTTGGTGGGCGGCCTTCTGCCTCGACTGGTTGGGGTGAGTGGATAGAGGAGAGAGAAAAGAAAAGCATAAATTAACAAACAATCAAATACTGGGCAGGTAAATGAGGCTGGTGACTGCACATCAGAAATGTAGAGCCCTGGAACCAGGGACACATGCTGAAATGTATAGGGAGACAGAAAGGACACACTATGGGAGAGAGGAGACAAAGTTGGATGTCTTGGAGTAATATGACAGCTGCAGTGATATGACAATAGCATCATTGGATTCAAAGTATTGTTGAATAAATTTGATTTTGATTTAAAAAATGGACCAGATACACTTTTTCAAACTCAAAAGTAGACAAAGTGTATAGGTGTGCAGTCAAGCACAATTTGTTTTCTACACTGAACAAAATTATAAACGCAACACTTTTGTGTTTGCCCCCATTTTTCATGAGCTCAACTCAAAGATCTACGACTTGTTCTATGTACACAAAAGGCCTATTTCTTTTAAATATTGTTCACAAATCTGTCTAAATCTGCGTTAGTGAGCACTTCTCCTTTGCCGAGATAATCTATCCACCTCAAAGGTGTGGTCCGAAAACCAGTCAGTATCTGGTGTGAACACCATTTGCCTCATGCAGTGCCGCACATCTCCTTGGCATAGAGTTGATCAGGTTGTTGATTGTGGCCTGTGGAATGTTGCCACTGAACCCCGAATTGCTCCCGGTGGCTTGACTAGCGCCGTTGTGTGGCAGCCTGTCGTCATCGGTGTGTGAATGTTGTGTGTGAATGGGTGAATGGTGTATCGTCTCCTGTAAAGCACTTTGGCCAGTGCAACACACTGTGGAAAAATGCGCTATATAAATACAGTCTATTTGGTGACTGTGCATCGACCTGTCTGGAAGGGTAGAATGAAGCCGATGTCCGGAGGAAAAGGCAGTCCAAAAAGGAAGGGAAAAGAAAAACTGGCCACGAGAAACTACGT
>NW_018128200.1:246078-256239 GCF_001952655.1 Monopterus albus | reverse complement strand
CTTGCCCAATCGAGTCGGTTGCGACAACGAACAGCAGTCAGGTCGAGACCCCGATGAGGACGATGAGCATGCAGATGAACTTCCTTGAGATGGTTTCTGACAGTGCAGAAATTCTTTGGTTATGCAAACCGATTGTTGCAGCAGCTGTCTGGGTGGCTGGTCTCAGACAATCTTGGAGGTTAAGATGCTGGATGTGGAGGTCCTGGGCTGGTGTGGTTACACGTGGTCTGCAGTTGTGAGGCTGGTTGGCTGTACTGCCAAATTTTCTGAAACACCTTTGGAGACGGCTTATGGTAGAGAAATGCTCTCTCGATCCTGCGGGATCTGCACCTCAGCTGTGTTGCTTTCAGTAATTAGCGACTCGTTTGTTGGTGCACACAGCTGGGGTGCATCCCGATGATTACCTTCTTCCTTATTTATACTTCTAGCAGACGCTCCGTCGTTGCCGGAGCATTAACTAGCGTTAACTTACCTAATGTGCATACCCCATAACAGCCCTATAGTCACAGTATGTATTGTATGTCAATTTGTTTTTCACGCTGACAGTGCCTGTGCTGTGGGTCGCATTTTGTACGTTGGTTATGTTGTTTTGTGTTATACGTTTATAGAAGGCCACGCTGACAGTTTCTGTGCTGTGGACCTCTTTGCATGTTTTAGTTTCTACAAGCTTAGCAATGTGTACCTAGAATTCAACGCTGACAGTTCCTGTGCTGTTGTTTTCTTTGGTCGTTCACCACCCTCTTATTTTTTTACCTATCTGTCCTCGTCCTCCTCCTCCTCTTCTTGTTCCTGCTGTTGGATCTACTCTCCTATTCGTCCTGGTCTCCTTAGCCATCACTGCCCGTCCCTGGTTGTATGTATTATGGACTCTGTACTACGTTGTTTTTCCCATTAAATCACCTTTTTCGCCACCCTCTTATTTTTTCTTGCCCAATCGAGTCGGTTGCGACAACGAACAGCAGTCAGGTCGAGACCCCGATGAGGACGATGAGCATGCAGATGAACTTCCTTGAGATGGTTTCTGACAGTGCAGAAATTCTTTGGTTATGCAAACCGATTGTTGCAGCAGCTGTCTGGGTGGCTGGTCTCAGACAATCTTGGAGGTTAAGATGCTGGATGTGGAGGTCCTGGGCTGGTGTGGTTACACGTGGTCTGCAGTTGTGAGGCTGGTTGGCTGTACTGCCAAATTTTCTGAAACACCTTTGGAGACGGCTTATGGTAGAGAAATGCTCTCTCGATCCTGCGGGATCTGCACCTCAGCTGTGTTGCTTTCAGTAATTAGCGACTCGTTTGTTGGTGCACACAGCTGGGGTGCATCCCGATGATTACCTTCTTCCTTATTTATACTTCTAGCAGACGCTCCGTCGTTGCCGGAGCATTAACTAGCGTTAACTTACCTAATGTGCATACCCCATAACAGCCCTATAGTCACAGTATGTATTGTATGTCAATTTGTTTTTCACGCTGACAGTGCCTGTGCTGTGGGTCGCATTTTGTACGTTGGTTATGTTGTTTTGTGTTATACGTTTATAGAAGGCCACGCTGACAGTTTCTGTGCTGTGGACCTCTTTGCATGTTTTAGTTTCTACAAGCTTAGCAATGTGTACCTAGAATTCAACGCTGACAGTTCCTGTGCTGTTGTTTTCTTTGGTCGTTCACCACCCTCTTATTTTTTTACCTATCCGTCCTCGTCCTCCTCCTCCTCTTCTTGTTCCTGCTGTTGGACCCCGTTCTTTTCACCACGTTAACTCTGAGAGACGAAGCAGTCCGAGTAACTTCAAAACAGTGCTGATTTATTCAATGAACACAGGTAAAATTAACATTACATGCTCAGAAGTCTTTGCACCTCCAACATGCATGCAGGCAGCTGGTAGATGAAAAGCCCTGAACCATAACAGGCCTATACATTATATCACTTTGGGCTAGCCCCATACTACTCAGGGACGCCAAACCATGATGACGTCTCCGGTGCCAGCTTTGCAGCTGGCCATAGCAGTAGTCAAAGCATGAAGAAAATCAATGTGTGAGCGTAGTGTGTATCTAAAACATTCTGACATGACATCTAGTGACATGTCATGACACTAAGCATAAGAAAATATTATGATTAAACACATCATAATAATAATAATAATAAACATTCTGTCTCCTAACAGTAATCAACTTTCTCTCTAGTTATCCTTGAACATGCGCAACCTGGAGTACCCTTATGGGAATGACTAAGCGTTTAACAACCTGAGCTAGACATCCTGTCTACACTAAACATTTCTAAAACATAAAGTGTCTAACCAATGTCTATCTGACTAAAAATACCTAACACTGCTGTCAGCCAATCTACTCTCCTATAGCCCACAGTTACCCAGAAGACACTGCTCTACTTGCCCAAAATAACCTGAAGTACAGTAAAGCCAGAAATGGGACAAGCAGAGCACATGCCAAAATAGAGGTTGCTAAAAATACTTTTTTTTATTTGTGAGTCAGAGGCTAGTGCATTTGTCTGTCTCATCGCTATGCAAGTCTCCCCGGATTCTCCCGATTTGGTCATTTCCAATTATGGCAATTTGATAATTACATATATTTGTGGCCTCAACAGCAAAAGAGAAGTTCAACAGAGCAAAGGAATGTAAAGTGGGATTTCAGTCAACTACACCCTTACACACACTATATAGATTATATTTCTCCCCAACATTAGATAACAGTCATGTTTTTGTGACCAATGCTGATAAATATCATAACTGCAGGTAAAGGGTCAGGTCCGATACAGAGCTTTGTGGGTATGGGTTTTCAAAACTGGACCCATGTAGGACTCTGGGAGCTGTCATTACTCAATCTGTACTGCCCACACGATTTGTTCTATGCATCCGTAAAGAAGAAATTTACGGCAGTGTCGCCTCACCCAATCATCTTGCCTTAGCCTTAACCACTCCAGAAGCAGCCGCATTTTGCGCATGCATAAAATAGATCCCGTTTCCAGTACAGATCAGGTAGCAAAAGCGACAGGAGCAACTTAAGGTGTCACTTTGTTTTGAGTCCCTCTAGTGCCCAAAGAAAAATTAGGTAGAAGAGCTTTAATATTAACATTGATTACCACAGCTTTAAACTCTGACATAGCTTATTTAAGTTGTGTCCATCTAAATCAGAAACATCGCACTGTTGCATAAACCTTTGCCTGGGGTCTTTACCCTTGCTGTGAAATATTTCTAATAATACAACCAAAGTGTTTCTCACTATGAACAATTACAAAACAACCAGGAGTTGCTACCAGTAATAATTTCCTGAAATAAACAAACTAACTAACAAAAAAAGCAAATTCCAAATTGTAAGCAATTATCACTACTACACAAAAATCACTGAAGTGGAATTTCTCCTATTCTGTTCAGTGGGAATGGTTGTACTGGTGCGGTTGTATAAAGAGCAACAGGTTTGTGTGTCCTCACTCCCAAGGTAAACATGACGACAATACCCGAACATGAGCTTAGTTACTGTGTTGCACCTCTTTTTTTGTGCCCAAGTAGCTTTAGAAGAATCAAGAGTGAATAAAACACCAGACTGAACGAAGCAAGCAGTATAAAAAAATGAAAGAGAAATGATGCCTCTATGGGTTTTGTCTTTTTTTCTGATCTGGTTTCTGGCATTGCTGACTCTCTGTCATTGGAGTGTCACACACACAAAGGCGTGGTCTAGACAAATTCCTGAAAAACAAGACACACCCTAAACTCAGAAAATAAAAAAGGTCATCTTTCTTAATAAGCAGGAGTTTTAATCATCAAGTCAATGGGCAGATGTGATTAACTTTGAGCTCTAAAAAACATTTCATTACAGTTATTTTCTAAAATTGCCCCCCCCCCCCCCTTCTGACTAGATTGGGACACAGGGAGCCTACAATGTTGAACTTTGTCATGATATTCTAATTTTGTGAAATACTGGATTTGGGTTTTTTTTTTTGTCTTTAATCCATAATCATCAAAATTGAAACAAATAAAGGCTTGAAATATTTCACTTTGTGTGCAGTGAACTAATATAACATACAAGTTTCACTTTTTGAAACAAATTATTGAAATAAATGGATTTTCCCTCGATATTCAAATTTTTTGGCACATACCTGTAAACCATAACATTGCATTTATAATTTTGTTCAGTGTAGCTGCTTCATTTTACTCTGAACTTAGAATTTTAAAATCTATAAATACACATGAATCACACAGATTAGATGCAGTAAGAGTCCTCTGTGGAACTCTTTGCAACTACAGCTCCTGCTGTCACACCTCCAGGAAACCAGATGAGGGTTCCTTCAAGTCAATTCCCACTTCAAAAGTTGACAGTTAGCTTTGATGCCAGGCTGTGAGCAGCAAGCTAGAGCATCCGGCGACTCCTGCTCCCTCGCACAGTAATGGGATTAAGGCTTCCACAGGGCAGATTAAGGGGCTCCAGGTCTCACTCTGTTCCCCATATCAGCCTGGCTAATTCCCATCTGCTTCATCCAAATTTATGGGTGATGGCAGATTGGGAATGCTCTTATAAAAGAGGTAATCTATAATGACCTAAGCTAACATCATGTAAGATAATGTAACATTAAGCCATGGCATAATGTGCAACACAATGTGCAATGTAATAATTATGAGCTATGACATGACATACTGTAACATACCATAACATGACACAACTGAGTAACAGTATATAAACAGAATATAAAAGAATATCTCAATCTTTTCACGGTCTTGCAGCACCATACCTCCATCCCTGGTATTTTTAGGGTAGAGCAGGGGGTGTAAAATTAGACTGGTATGGAGGTCAAGTTGGTCATTCTAAATATAGGTAGGCCATAGTGGATGGAGTTACTGTATTATTGCATACATACACAGACATGCTTGCACAGAATTAAATGTACACTTGCAAACACAGGCACTCACACAACTACATGTAGGTTTCCATGCATGTAGCCATACCAACAACAGAGTGAAATGTTAGGGAGAAAATCTGTTTGGTCATATTGTTTATGTGATGCATTCCAGGGTAAGCTAAAGACAGAGACATAACAAAAACAAACCTTAGAGTAATAAAACCAGATATCACTATAAAGATTTGAGGTCTATAACAGGACATTATGCAGGCAGGGGTGGACAGGGGTAGATGCCTGTCTGCCAGGCCATGGCTCCAGGTTTGACCAACAGTGACAGAGCAGAAAACCATTCTGAGTCACAGGGGGATGAGGATTAATAGTGGTGCTGCTACTGTCTTTACTCATAGGAACACTGACCCCTAGTGTTTGCTACAAATTTCCTGAGAAGAAACACTTTTCAGAAGATATTTAGGCTTGTAATTAATTCTGAACCTTAAAACATGAGAATTAGCCAGTCTCACTTGAAAATAATAGATAAATGTAATTCTTTATTTAACGGCCTTTTTTCTATAATATGACAATAGACCAGTGTGTGTATACATGTTGCCAATGTATATCATATCTTGCTCTGTCCTTTCTCTTATCTATTTGGTGAGAAGCTTGTTTACACACACACACACACACACACACACACACACACACAAAGAATTCTGTGCCATAGTGTCTCTGGCCCCCACTATGTTGAAGTTTCCTTCTCGGCCCAGCTGGCAGAAGTTGCAGCGGGGCAACAATGTGCCTGCAGGATGCGCCAAGATGGGTCCAAGAATGGGGCCCCACCGCCCTTCTTAAAGGCTACTATTGTCTAGCCCCACCTCCATCAGGGGCTGTTAATTAGGGCCGCAGAACACAGCTCAGAGTCAGAAAATGTCCAAACTCTAAACTCTCCCTCCAGTTAGGCTTCACTCCTCCCCCTGTTAAAGTATAAACACACTGACAGAGCATCAGTCCAGAGCAAGTACCACCTCTGTCTACCCTTCCTCTCTCAATCCCTTCTCTCACCTCTACTGCCTTGTTTAATAAAACTAAGCTGAGCACTGAGCCATTATTGATTTTTTTAAATATACACTTGAGAATTGCAGGGTTTAGAGAGACTGAAGCAAGCAAAATGTCCTTTAAGATGTTTTCTTTTTATTTTTCTCTCTCCTTTTACCAGGGGATTTCAGAGCTTCTCCACTTCTCACTCCTACAGCCTTCATCTATTCTTCCTGCATCAACATGGCAAAGAAAATTTGCCTCTTCATTTTAACATGACATGTTTTTCTTTTAAGACAGTTTGAAAATGTTCTCTGGTTTTTAGCACCTTTGGGATAGGGGCTGCTTAACAAATACCAATAACAACTAGTTTGTCACATTCACAAAGCTGAAATACTTTCAACCACAGTAAAATTCCAGCATCAGAAAAATGTGACCGGAGGGGGTTTTATATGCTGATTTGAACCATTCTTGATCCCTTCTCATTAAATTCTACAGACTCCAGTTTAGTTATAAATACAAAGCTTACGAAAAACTCTTTTTGCTAAACACAAAAGATCCACAGACAAAAGAGACGAAGTAAGGCATTTTAGATACAAATATAGATCAGTTTATTCTACTGTATGTTATAAATTGCTGCTGTATGTGAAATAAAGGTGAACGTTTCAGTCACTGGAGACCATCAACAGTCTGGACTCTAATGGTTAGAATCAGAAGGTTCCATCAAGACTCAAAGTGTTTATTGTCATGTGCACAGTGAGGAAATGTGCTTCCCTGTACAATGAATTCTTACTTTGCTGTCCACAATGAATGCCAAACAATGCAAGGTGAAATGTAAGGTAGATAAATAATACACAAAGTGTAAAGGCAATTAAAAACAGCAGGAGGAATCAAATGTAATAAAAATATAAAGAATAGAATAAGTAGATAAATAGTACACAAAATCTAAATGCGCTTAGAACAGCAAGTGGAGGCAAATTATGTTACATCGAAGCTGGATGTGCAATAGGCGGCAGTGACTGTACAGTTATGCATGGGCAGATGTGCATGTGCAAATATGGAATGTAAACAGTACAGGTGGAATTACATGAAGTAATTCCTGATTATAAACTCCTTCAGCTGTTTAGGAGTCTAATGGCAGTTGGAAAGAAAGAGTTTTTCAGTCTAGAAGACCTGCATTTCATACTTCTGACCCTCCGGCCTGAGGGTAGAGGTGTGAACAGCCCATGCTGGGGGTGGGTGGGGTCCTTGAGGATGGAGGCGGCTTTTCTTCAAACTCTGTGGTGGTAGATGCTCTGCAGAGAGTGCAGTGGAGTCTTGGTGATCTTCTCTGCAGTCTTTATCACTCTCTGCAGGCACTTGCAGTCCACAGCAGTAGTGCTGCCTTACCAGACAGTGATGCAGCTGGTCAAGATGCTCTTGATGATACAGCTGTAGAGGTTGCTGAGGCTCCTAGGTGACATGCCAAACCTCCTCAGCCTCCTCAGGAAGTACAGCTACTGTTGGTCCTTCTTGACCAGATGTGTGGTGTTGAGTATCCAAGTGAGGTCCTCACTGATGTGGACGCCCAGGTATTTGAAACTGCTCACCCCCTCCACTTTGAGGCCCCAGATGACCAGAGCCCCCGGATGAACAGTGGCTGATGAGATCTCCTATCCTTCCTCATGTCCACTATCATCTCCTTCGTCTTGTCCATGTTGAGGCTGAGATTATTGTCCTTGCACCATGACACCAGACCGCCCACCTCCCTCCTGTAAGCTGCTTCGTTCCCGCCAGTGGCGCGTCCTATCACTGCTGTGTTGTCCGCAAACTTCAGGATGATGTTGTCTTTGTGGGAGGTGACCAAGTCATGGGTGAACAGGGTGTAGAGAATGGAATTGAGGATGCACCCTTGTGGGGTGCCAATGTTTGTAGTGATGCTGGCTGAAGTTCTATTGCCAATCCTGACAGTCTGGAGCCTGCCAGTCAGAAAGTCCAGGAGCCAGTTACAGAGGGCGGGGTGCAGACCCAGTGTGGACAGTTTGTGGGTGATAACTATGTTGAAGATGGAGCTGTAATCAGTGAAGAGTATACTGATGTAGGAGTCTCTGTTTTCCAGGTGAGAAAGGGAATAGTGTAGTGCGGCAGCAATAGCGCCTGAGATGGCCCTGTTGGGCCAGTAGGCATACTGCAGGGGGTCCAGGGTGTCTGGTATACTGCTCTGCCAGCACCACTCTCTCAAAGCACTTCATAATAATTGGGGTGAGTGCCACTGGCCTGTAGTCATTCAGGCAGGTGACCGGGCTCTTTTTGGGAAGGGGGATGATGGTTGTGGTCTTAAAGCAGGTGGGAACGATGCTCTGGCTGAGGGAGAGGTTGAAGATGGTGGTGAGCACAACACCCAGCTTGGCATGCCCTGAGAGCCCTCCCAGGGATGCTGTCCAGTCCTGCCGCTTTGCGGGGGTTGATCTTCCTCAGGACTGTGCATACCTGGCCTGGTGAGACAGTTAGTGGAGGGGAGGTGGGGGGTTGGGTGGTCTCGGTGTGTGTGTGCTTCCTCTCTTGTGGCTAATAAACCAAAAATTACACCACCTGGTTTCATTATTACAGTGTAATGTTCCATTGACCCTGGAGGATTACACATTACATTACACATCCCTCAATAATGTGAGGCCACCCAAGAGCAGTTAGTCAACACACAACTCCATTTTGATTTGGACAATACTGTTTGGTATAACTAGCCAGCGGTCCCCTGCCTCCCCTGTCCAATTGGCTCCTGCAGATCAGTTCATTTATTCATAGCAACTTTAGCACACTCACATCCTTTAAGAGTCACACAATGACACACATAAGGGCTCAATCAGATCAAGTAAAACACTGTGAAAAAGACAGCAGGTTTCTAAAGCAGAGAAGTGAATGAACTGGTTTGGGCAAAAGTGAAGACCAAATTCAGCCATACAGGCTTCAGAAAGTTATGTGTAAGTGCTAACAATTTATGAGACCCGTGTTGAGCTTGGGTTTGTTTTTCAAATGCCCTAATGATACATTTACCTAGTAAGGTTTTACACCAGAAATGATGTGTTTGAAGATCAGCAGCTGACACTGCCACTGAATGATGACAAGAGGCAATATGTGTGAAGGCATGAGACATTTAAATATCCACATGAATTCTTTTGACCATTCTGACAATGGTCACACGGTGGTGTGGGAAATCAAAGAATGCTGTGCTCTAATTCTCACCGAGACCTGGGCTTTCTGACAGAGTTCCAGACTCAGCGATTCAGCTACAAACACACACTCTACATCGAAGCGACCGCAGTGCCACTTCAGGGAAGGTAAAGGGAGGTGGTGTGTGTGTGTTTATTAATAACTCATAGTGTGGAGATATACGGACTGTTTATAAGCACTGTTCACCAGACGTAGAATTTTTATTGCTGAAATGCCGGCCCTACTATCTAGCCAGAGAGCATAGTGCTGTGTTTTTAGCTGCTGTATATGTTAGCCCAAGAGCTAATCCCTCTGCGGATCTCAGCAAACTCTATGTTGTCATCAACGCGCTAGAGACAGCGCACCCCGATGCTGTATTTATTGCTGCAGGCAACTTTAACCAGTGCAATTTAAAGACTGTACTCCCCAAATATTACCAACATGTGAACATTCCCACTCGGGGAGAGAACACTCTGGATCATGTTTACAGTAACATACGTGGCGCATACAGGGCTGCACCCCACCCCCACCTTGGACGCTCAGACCACATTTCTTTGTTCCTGTATCCAGCTTACAGACAAAGACTGAAGCAAACAAACCCTGTCACCAAACAAATTAAACTCTGGACCCCAGAGGCTGAAGGCACCCTGCAGGACTGTTTTGCCCAGACAGACTGGGATGTGTTTAAAGCTGCAGCCACCTCAGAGGACTTTTCTGTCAGCGTACAGGATTATGCTGAGTATGTGACAGACTGAAGGCATCCTGCAGGACTGTTTCGCCCAGACAGACTGGGATGTGTTTAAAGCTGCAGCCACCTCAGAGGACTTTTCTGTCAATGTACAGGATTATGCTGAGTATGTGACCAGATACATTAGTACCTGTATTGACAACATTGTGCCCACCATACACAACACAAGGTTTCACAACCAGAAGCCCTGGATAAACAGTCAGGTATGCCACATGCTGCGTGCTCGCTCTCATGCATTCAGATCAGGCGATGAGACGGAGTACAAATGGATGGAGTACAAACGGACGGAGTACAAAGCATGGCTTTGAGAAAAGCCATCACAGCGGCCAAGAGGCAGTACAGAGAGAAGCTGGATGGG
>NW_018128200.1:234977-242770 GCF_001952655.1 Monopterus albus | reverse complement strand
GACTGCTTCGGCTCAAAATTAATATATCGCCTAATACTGTATATTACGTATCAGCGAATGGTCATTTTTACACCGTTTTAGAAACACTGTGTCACCTCTGAGCAGACTGTTCTGCTGCAGCACCACACAGACAATTGACTGTGGCCTCAGGCACAAAGATTTTCATTCTGTCAATCAGTCATGTTTTAAACTGTTTATTCTCATAAATACACACCTCAGTGCTGAGTGACAAACATTAACCTGGGCTGATTAGTCTTTTCACTGAATGAAACAATGTGCAGGGCATTTGTAGTTCTCAGTTAAATGCTACTATATATAAATGTAAAGGCTGAAAACCATTATAAAGCCTCATCCGGTTCTTTCAAACCAGGAACTCAGAGGGACGACCCAGACCACTTCAGTATATAAAAAATATATCCGTGCTGGTTTATTCAAAAAGTCACAGGCAAGAATTCACACTTCAAGTCCAGAGATCTTCCAACCCCCAGGCTGCCCGAGCAGCCCGGAAGCAGCAAGACCCCGAACCAAGCATTGCTATACAATATTAATCCTTTCTGGGCTGTCGAACCGTGACGTCACCTGATATGCCAGCTTGGCAGCTGAGCAGAGCAGTAGACCAAACATGAAGAAAATAATGTGTGTGGCTGTTGTTTTCGTGGTGTGTATCTAAAACAATTTGACATAACATTACACATTAAGACAAATATTATGGTTACTTTTACCGTCATAATAACATTTGTCCCTGACTGCAGCCTTTCTCTGCTTTAACCAACCTTGCATTTAACAGCCTGAGAAAGACATCCTGGCTACACTAACATCTTCTAATACAACAGATCTCTAATCAATATCTATCTAACTAAGAAATTACCTAACACTAATCTGTGTTTTTCAACAATTTCTTGCCCATTTTTCTGCTCTTATTCTGCCATCCTTACTCTTTATACATATATAATGGATGAAAATCGTAGAGAAAATTGTCACAAACTTTGTATGCCATTGTTATTGTGATGGGAAGAACAATATTTGCGTAACATCGCAGATTCCAGAGAGAGTGCCATCTCACTGCTCCATAGACGGCCATTCAACGAAAGGATTCAGAAAGTAAGTTTGAAGCAAAAGTTAGGGCATTTTAAAATCGCCACTGCTTCTTCATTTTCTGGAATATCTTGACATAGAGGTGATCAGCATTTTTGTTGAACCTTCCTGCTGCTCACTGTGAAGAAATTGTTTCTATAGGACTTATAGTTTTTCTTCAATTGTCAATTGTTGACCAGGAGGTTTTTGACATTGCAGTGGGTGTGCCGAAAGCAAACCGCTGTTCATTGAAGCAGTGGCTCAATTAGCCCATATCATTACAATAGGCTGCTAACAGCTAGCGGTGACAACACGGCTGTTCTTTCAAACACAGAGAACTTGCTCTGCTAGACAGCAGCTTAATGCCTTTTTTCGTTGGACTTTTCTAATCAAGCGTGTCCGAAAAAGGATTATATCAGAACGGCAAGGTAAGCTTATATCAATGTATTTTGAACATGGCAGTGGCTCACTTAGCCCATAGCATTACAATAGGCTGCTAACGGCTAGCACAGTAAATACGAAGCTCATTATTAAAAGTAAAGCTCATGATAATTCATGTGAACTGTTTAGTTCAGGTTACACTGTGTTTATATCAATCACTTTTATAAGCAAGTCACGGCTAATTAGCTGCGTTAGCTTGTGCAGTACAGCACAAAGGAGTTCGTGGTGCTAACAGCTAGCTGAGTAGACACAAAGCTCTTTTTTTAAAATAAAGCTCATTCATGTAAACTCTTTAGTTAAGGTAACATGATGTTTGTACAGAGGCATGTAAATGCTGAATAATTTCTGAAAGTTTGATTAGGTTATTTATTGTTATTAAATACATATGCTTGTGCTGTTGCAGAGTCTGCTAAGATGGCTGAGAAATGCAGACAGTGGGCAAGACACAGACGTGATCCACAGCTAGAAGCATTGCTGACACACATAAATCCAGGTCCTCCTTACTACTGTGTTTTTTTTTATTTAAAATTACAACAGCAAAATATATACTGACTTTTTCAAATAGTATGAATGAATACAGATATTTGATGTCAGAACAAACCTTTTAACTACAAGCCTGGAATGACAAACAGCAACAGGACTTGGGAACAGCTACACTGCTCTTGGTTTTTCAGTCCAATTATTTTGTATTTGTTCATTTTATATCAATTATGAGCCAATGTTTATTTATGACTGAAAAAAGGTTAATCACTTTTATAAGCAAGTGTACAGTGAACTAATGAGATAGCTGTAGTTATCCTTTAGTTCTGACAAGAGTTTCAATGTCTGGGCTCATAGTAGACAGAGCTACTCTCAGATCATGTTCAGTGTCCAACCTGTTCCTTTGCTTTGACTTGAGCTGTACCAAAGTGGAGAAGCCTAACACAGATTGGTTGTTGTGAATGGTAGGCTGCTTTGACTGCCAATGTAGCGGGGGAGAGATACTCAGACATCACATATTTGCACTAGAAATGGGGGAGGCTTATCTCATCAAATTTCTTTCTCAGCGTCTGGCCATATGACAGCTTGACCAGCTGATTCTCCTTGTTACTTGGCACACACAACGCTTTCCATGTGGATTCCAAAGGGATCTCTTATCCAGTGACTACATGATAAAATGCAAAGAATACAAGATCTAGATTAAATAAAATGTATGACACTGAACTATGTATTAAAAGCCAATGTAAATGAATGAATGAATGTCTTAAGCTATGAGTAAAAAGCTGTCAGGTCTGTAACATTTTGAAAACCAGTAAGGACAGGCCAAAACTGGGTTATATGATTTCATTGACTTATACTTATGAGGAAAGGAGCTACAGCATTGCGAACCATCTCAAGATGAGAGAGGGGTGATTTAGTAACTTAATCTGGAAGAAGGTTGACTTCACAGCTGTGTTGATCTGCTCATCCACTATCAACTCACTATGAAATGTCATTCTTTTAGTTTTAAAGCTATGACAACTTTCTGCTGGTTCACCTTTTGCTGTATGCTGAAAGTCATTTATCCTCCAGCAAAGCAAAGTTTATCAACATGATAGCATTAATACAAATGTGCATAAAGCAGACTGACACCATGTGTCTCAGCATATCAATTCACGACATGTCCATCACATGGCATTACACCTGTCACATCAGACTTCTGGTCCATGTTGGCATTAAGCTGCCAATAATGTCAAGGGTGAAGTCAATTATAAGGCCAGATGAGTAAAAGCAGAACACTATCTATTTACAGGTATTGCACTGAGGGTTATTGTTCAGTCATACTGTTGTGCATCAAGTTCATCAGAGTGACAGCCCAGGGGAAGAAACTGTCCTTGTGCCTGGTTATCTTGGTGCACCTGTAACGCCATCCAGAGGGGAGGAGTTCAAACAGATTGTGTCCAGGGTGTGAGGGATCTGCAGTGAGAGGTCTGAAGTTTCACATCTGAGCGATATAAATGCTGCGTTTTGCCTTTAAATGACAAACCATTTAAAAATAATTACTACAATAGATTCCACCTGAAGTAACCTGCTGCATCACATGTGAAATGTTATCCTGATGGGCCACCTGTGTTAAACAGCAGGATTTGTTTTGTTGAGGTTTTAAACATGTCTGAATAAAGGAGAATGTCCGGCCATCCGTTTGTGACCTCAAGCTGAAGCGAACTTGGGTTCTGCAGCAGGACAATGATCCAAAGCACACCAGCAAGTCCACTTCTGAATGGCTGAAGAAAAACAAAATGAAGACTTTGGAGTGGCCTAGTCAAAGTCCTGACCTGAATCCAATTGAGATGCTGTGGCATGACCTTAAAAAGGCAGTTCATGCCCGAAAACCCTCCAATGTGGCTGACTTACAACAATTCTGCAAAGATGAGTGGGCCAAAATTCCTCCACAGCGCTGTAAAAGACTCATGGCAAGTTATCGAAAACGCTTGATTGCAGTTGTTGCTGCTAAGGGTGGCCCAACCAGTTATTAGGTTTAGGGGGCAAACACTTGTTCACACAGGGCTATATAGTTTTGGATTTTGTTTTCCCTTAATAATAAAAACCTTCATTTAAAAACTGCATGATGTGTTTACTTGTGTTATCTTTGACTAATATATAAATTTGTTTGACGATCTGAAACATTACAGTGTGACAAACATGCAAAAAGATAAGAAATCAGTAAGGGGGCAAACACTTTTTCACACCACTGTATGTCCAGTAGGTGCAGTCCATTAAGGGTTGCCCCATTAAAATGAATGGGAAAATTCTTCTTCAGCATACTTTCAGCTATTTCAGTTGGCAAAATGTACAGCTCTTCAAGGACATTTGTGCTTCTATTCAGAGGTTTTCTGAACTTTATACTTTTGAAATATATAGCTTTATTCTGAAAATCTTGCCCCATTCAAATGAATGGGAAAATTCTACTTCAACATACTTTCAGCTATTTCAGGTATCAAAATATTCAGCTCTTCAAGGACATTCATGCTTCTCTTCAAGATTTTTCCAAACCTTATACCTCTGAAATATTCAGCTTTATTTTGAAAGTTTTCCCTGATTCAAATGAATAAGAAAATTCTACTTCAGCATACCTTCACCTATTTCTGGTATCAAAATGTTCAGCTCTTCAAAGACATTCATGCTTTTCTTCAGGATTTTTCTACACTTCACACTTCTGAAATATTTAGCTTTATTTTGAAATTTTTCCCCTATTCAAAATAATGGGGAAATTGTACTTCAGCATACTTTCAGGTAGATATGCCTTTTACAGTGCCTTGCGAAAGTATTCGGCCCCCTTGAACTTTGCGACCTTTTGCCACATTTCAGGCTTCAAACATAAAGATATAAAACTGTAATTTTTTGTGAAGAATCAACAACAAGTGGGACACAATCATGAAGAGTAAATGTACTTAGTTATTTTCCAAAACTACTGTGTTGTTGGTGTGGACTGTAATATAAAAAGGTGTTTCTGTGAAAAATGACCTGGGAGAACTGGGAGATCCTTTGTCAGGAGCCTTACATATATAAGCTTTAGCTGTACTTTAGTATTTTGTCAGCATTGTACAGTAGCTGAATAAACCTTTGTGAAGTTAGGCCTACATTGCACTACCTGCAGTAATTTTTACAGTGCCTTGCGAAAGTATTCGGCCCCCTTGAACTTTGCGACCTTTTGCCACATTTCAGGCTTCAAACATAAAGATATAAAACTGTAATTTTTTGTGAAGAATCAACAACAAGTGGGACACAATCATGAAGTGGAATGAAATTTATTGGATATTTCAAACTTTTTTAACAAATAAAAAACTGAATAATTGGGCGTGCAAAATTATTCAGCCCCTTTACTTTCAGTGCAGCAAACTCTCTCCAGAAGTTCAGTGAGGATCTCTGAATGATCCAATGTTGACCTAAATGACTAATGATGATAAATAGAATCCACCTGTGTGTAATCAAGTCTCCGTATAAATGCACCTGCACTGTGATAGTCTCAGAGGTCTGTTTAAAGCGCAGAGAGCATCATGAAGAACAAGGAACACACCAGGCAGGTCCGAGATACTGTTGTGGAGAAGTTTAAAGCCGGATTTGGATACAAAAAGATTTCCCAAGCTTTAAACATCCCAAGGAGCACTGTGCAAGCGATAATATTGAAATGGAAGGAGTATCAGACCACTGCAAATCTACCAAGACCTGGCCGTCCCTCTAAACTTTCAGCTCATACAAGGAGAAGACTGATCAGAGATGCAGCCAAGAGGCCCATGATCACTCTGGATGAACTGCAGAGATCTACAGCTGAGGTGGGAGACTCTGTCCATAGGACAACAATCAGTCGTATACTGCACAAATCTGGCCTTTATGGAAGAGTGGCAAGAAGAAAGCCATTTCTTAAAGATATCCATAAAAAGTGTCGTTTAAAGTTTGCCACAAGCCACCTGGGAGACACACCAAACATGTGGAAGAAGGTGCTCTGGTCAGATGAAACCAAAATCGAACTTTTTGGCAACAATGCAAAACGTTATGTTTGGCGTAAAAGCAACACAGCTCATCACCCTGAACACACCATCCCCACTGTCAAACATGGTGGTGGCAGCATCGTGGTTTGGGCCTGCTTTTCTTCAGCAGGGACAGGGAAGATGGTTAAAATTGATGGGAAGATGGATGGAGCCAAATACAGGACCATTCTGGAAGGAAACCTGATGGAGTCTGCAAAAGACCTGAGACTGGGACGGAGATTTGTCTTCCAACAAGACAATGATCCAAAACATAAAGCAAAATCTACAATGGAATGGTTCACAAATAAACATATCCAGGTGTTAGAATGGCCAAGTCAAAGTCCAGACCTGAATCTAATCGAGAATCTGTGGAAAGAACTGAAAACTGCTGTTCACAAATGCTCTCCATCCAACCTCACTGAGCTTGAGCTGTTTTGCAAGGAGGAATGGGCAAAAATTTCCGTCTCTCGATGTGCAAAACTGATAGAGACATACCCCAAGCGACTTACAGCTGTAATCGCAGCAAAAGGTGGCGCTACAAAGTATTAACTTAAGGGGGCTGAATAATTTTGCATGCCCAATTTTTCAGTTTTTTTATTTGTTAAAAAAGTTTGACATATCCAATAAATTTCGTTCCACTTCATGATTGTGTCCCACTTGTTGTTGATTCTTCACAAAAAATTACAGTTTTATATCTTTATGTTTGAAGCCTGAAATGTGGCAAAAGGTCGCAAAGTTCAAGGGGGCCGAATACTTTCGCAAGGCACTGTAGATGTCAAAATGTTCAGCAATATCAGGGCGATCCTTCAGCACATAGCATCCACACACATTTTCTGAAGAAGATGCATTTCTCTAGTTGTGTGGATGCTTTACAGCATCCACACTATGCTCTTTTGGTCTTTATTTATTATTATTATTATTCTGAGATCTTCCACCCTTTTTTGGCACTTTATAAATCCAGCATACTTTCAGCTATACAGGCCATTGAGGTATCTACCTGTTCAGCAATTCAAGCACGTCCCTGCTTGTATTTTTCTTTTTTATAACATTTATACGTTTTAATACGTAAATACGTTTTAACGAAATGCATTTCTCTAGTTTTGTACTGAGTTTGTACTGATTGACACACATTCCAGGAAGTATATATACTATATATTGTAATAGTATGTGTCATGGAATTTATAAAAGAAAAAGCATGGAAAAGGCAGCAAATTGAGTTGATATATGAACCAGGGAGTGCCGAGAAACAAAGAGCAGTAGGCTACTGAAAGTCATTCATACTCATCCATACCTCAGACTGAGAAAAAAAGACTGAGAAACATTGTTTCTCCCTTTTTTCCTCACTCGTATTTTTCCTCTCTTGGTCTGACCCTCACCCCTTTTGCTCTCCAGAGAGAAGGTTATATAACATATTTCCACACACATGCACAAACACACTCCAACTACACTTCTTCAGTTCCTGTTCACCCCTCTCTATACACACACTGACACACACACACACACACACACGCAAACACACACACACACACACACACACACTTGACAGCTGTTAAATATTTCTCTCCCTGATCTCCTCTGTTGGACACTGAACAGACTTGAATGTGTCGAGAGCATTCTCATGCCCCCATTCTTCTCTCTCTTTTTACACTCTCTTGCTCTCTCACTCCCCAGCCTTCCCTCTTTTATCCCTTTTCATCTCTCAAACAAACACCCTGTTGCATTAATCAGGTCCCCCCCACCACCACTCTGACAATGGTTCTGTTTTACATCACTGATTGGGGATTTGACCCC
>NW_018128200.1:226455-234964 GCF_001952655.1 Monopterus albus | reverse complement strand
ACCCCACCCCTTTCTCTCTCTCTCTGCTCACTTTTCTGAAAAATGGCACCGCTACCCCACAGCTTGGTGAAACGGTTGCAGGGTGGGGTGCAGGGCACTGACACCAAGGTCAACCATGTCAGATCTAGCTCTGACAGTGGGAAAGGTGAATGGTTTTCAAGAATTGTGGGGGGGCAGACAATAGGTCTCTCTGACACCCAAAGAGAAAAATCCAAAGCCAAGGAGCCTATATCACTGACAGGTTTAACACAGTGCTTTCTGAGAGCCACTGTTTCCACTAGGAGAAAACCTGGGGGGTCTTTATGTGGATGACATTTGCATAGGTATGATGTTCTGAGGTGTTAGTACATTAGCATCTAAAATATCCAGTGCTAAAGTATAATTTGCAAGTATCACACCAAGAGAAAAAAATATCCCTTGAAAATATATTGTATTTATAAAGTAAAACACATGCAGTACCTAATACTAGGACCAGCTTGACCAGCTACAACAGAAAAAAACTGATGATAATATTTTACAGTGCACTACAAAAGGTCAAATAACTGTAGCCCTTTTTAGACATGCACTGCAGCCCTTCATATCAAGACATTTCGCAAAGGAGCTGTAAATTCCAACACAAATGTCCAAATCAGTAGAGTGGACAGACTTTACTATGTCAGCTCCCCACAAACTCCATGTAAAGTCCAACTGAGTCTAGTTGAGCTCAGCAGAGCAGGTTTTCAACAGGAATTCACACAGAGATAGTGGACGTGTTGGTGACGGTGACATTTCTTCATCAGAATCAGAATTAGCTTTATTGGCCAGGTGTGTTGGACACAAGGAATTTGACTCTGGTACAGCGGCTCTCAATATGCTTGTGCATATCCTTAAGGCAATAGCAAAGAGCAAGTAAACAATATACCAATATAAGGCTGTATAATATAACAATATAAACAAAGCAAACAATGCAAGCAAACAAAGGAATGTGCATTAGGAAACAAGGTAAAAAATAAGAATAAAAATAGAGTACTTAAAAAACAGAGACCTGTACATAAAAAAAAAAAATCCCCACTCGCCCCCCCACTTCAGGGCGGTCTTTTATTCCTTCCTTCAAGCTTGGGTCCTCTACCAGAGGCCTGGGAGCTTGAAGGTCCCGCACAGTATCTTAGCTGTTCTTAGGACTGCACTCTTCTGGACAGAGATCTCAGATGTTGTTCCTGGAATCTGTTGGAGCCACTCTTCCAGTTTGGGGAAACTAGAGACCGGTACGAGTCTGTGTGATCTGTACAATGTGTACACACACACACACACACACAGAGGTATTGCACTGTGGGTTATTGTCCAGTCATACTGTTATGGGTCAAGTGTTCATCAGAGTGACAGTCCAGGGGAAGAAACTGTCCCTGTGCCTAGTTGTCTTGGCACACAGTGATTTGTAATTCTGTCCAGAGGGGAGGAGTTCAAACAGATTGTGTCCAGGGTGTGAGGGGAAATCTGCAGAAATTTTCTCTGCCCTTCATTTGACCTGTGAGGTGTACAGGTCCTCCATGGAAGGCAGGCTTGCACCAATGCCCTTTTCTGCAGTGCTGACTGTCTGCTGAAGTGTGCACTTGTCCTGTTAGGTTGATGAGCAAAACCAGACAGTGATGGAGGTGCAGAGAACGGACTCGATGATTCCTCTGTAGAACTGTATCAGCAGCTCCTGGGGCAGGTCGAACTTCCTCAGCTGGTGCGGGAAGTACATCCTCTGCTGTGTCTTTTTGATGATGGCGCTAATGTTGAACGATCACTTCAGGTCCTGGGAAATAGTGGAGCCCAGGAACTTGTAGGACTCTACCGCTGATACAGTGCTGCCAAGTATGGTGAGGGGGTTCTTCCTGAAGTCCACTGTCATTCTCCACTGTTTTGAGCATGTTCAGCTCTTGGTTGTTGCGACTACACCTTATGACCAGCTCTTCAACCTCCCGTCTATAGTGTTAGGTAATTTCTTACTCAGGTAGATATTGATTAGATACTTGTTGTATAGGAATGTTTAGTGTAGCCAGGATGTCTAGCTCAGGCTGTTAAATGCTCAGTTCATTGTCAGGAGTTCTGCAGGCTGCATCTAGGCCAAGGTCAACTAGAGTCTGCAGGCAGGATGAATATTGCTAGTAGCATATGTTCAGCCGTAATCTTAATCATAATATCTTCCGAGGCTTAATGTCCGGACATGTCCCTGAACGTCCTGTATGTTTTTAGATACACACCACATGATCAACACTCACACACACATTGATTCTCTCCATGTTTTGACTACTGCTACGGCCAGCTGTGAAGCTGGCATATCAGGTGACGTCACGGTTGATGTTCCTGTGTAGCATGGGCTAGCCCAACCAAGGGATAAAATTGTATAGGCATGAGGGTTCAGGGTCTTTGATCCTCCATGCTGCCTGCACGCAGGTTTGGGGGTGGAAGATACCTGGACGTGTAATGTTAATTTTACCTGTGATCCTTTGAATAACCCAGCACGGTTATTTTTTATATATCCAAGTGGTCCGCCTCGTCTCTCTGAGTTCCTGGTTAGAAGAACTGGGTAATATCTTACAATAGGCTGACTTGTTACTGTCTCGGATGAGATCAATGACTATTGTATCATCTGCAAACTTTAGGATCTTGACAGAGGGGTCTTTCAAGATGCAGTCATTGGTGTAGAGTGAAAACAGTAGAGGAGAGAGCACACATACCTGAGGGGTGCCTGTGCTTATTGTCTGGGTGCTGGATGTGGTTTTCCCCACCCGCACCTGTTGCTTCCTGTTTGTCAGAAAGAGGGCCCGTGCATAGGTCCCTGGGGAATTGAGGTGTTGCAGGATGTAATGCAGTGCCATGTTGACTGCATACTCCACCGACCTGTTTCATGTGAATGGAAAGAAACCAGAAGAAGGGTCTAAGGGTGTAGAAGAAGGGTCATTTAAGGAACATTTAAGAAACTGCAAGAAATTTGTTTTTTATAACCAAATTACAAAGTGCTTGGTGACTGCATACATTTTGCATCATGTCCTGCGTCCTGCACACTATGTGCATTTGCCAACCCTCGCATAAACCAAATGGAGTGTTTCCACTCAGTTAGGATGCTTCTGATACTGACGATCTGCTGTTGTGTGCTTCATGTGTGAAAGGGCAACTCTAGGCAGTGTCCATAAGAAAGTTCATGAGAAAGCAACTTTTGTGTAAGGAGTTACTCATAGTGAGAGAATTATTGTCCATCTCTTGCTACAGAGCAGATCTTTCAACTTACTTTTGTTTGTTTGTTTATTTATTTGGCAGCTGAAAAGCCAGATATCTCGCTCAGTGAATACTGGACATGCAGTCATCTGAGAAACATGACTCCAAATTAATATTGTTGATGATGTTCAGTGTTTGTTGGAGGTGTAAACACATGACTGTTTGACATGTGATTAGTACAACAGAATGAGGGGGGCAGCTATTGGCTCTTAATGAGAAGTGAAGGGATCCCGTTTCCCAGCAGTGGCCCCAATGGGCTGGTTTCTGGGGGGTCATTTCAGGCTGTGCTGCACATTAATAATGGACCACATACCACTGGATAGAGAGGCGAGGGGAGGGTGGGGGCAGTGTAGTGTTGTTAGTGGTGGGGATGGTTAACTAAGACAAAGCTGTGGAAAAATGCTAATTCACTACTGGCTCGGTAACAAGGGGTGGGGAAGCAGGGCAAGAGGTGATGATAAAGAAACAGGGAGTGGAGGTGGAACAAAAGGCAAGAGTGTAGTGTGCAAGAGATATTTTGGGAAGGGAGCTTAGAATATGTATGTGTGTGTATTTGAGTGTGGGCACCAGTGAAAACTGGAAACAAAGTCAGCAAACGAGACCTCACTCTAGGCCTCCTGCACACAGAAACTTAGCCTCCTGTTTCATGCTGCTTTGATTCTAAGTCTGAAAGCTCATGATGGATTTAACCCAGAGACAGTGTTGGACAGTGACATAAACACTCAAACAGTCCTGAGTAACCTTTAAAAGGTCCAATATGTAAGCACAGCACAGGGCCCTACAGTGAAATACTAGCTTCGACCACTGGCTTTGATTTATGTGGAGTGAAAAATTAAACAGTTTGAAACCATACTATGAAGGAACAGATTTATATTTTTACATGTGTATGGAGACTACTAAATGTCATGTTTCATGTTTACAGAGCAAACGGGGCATTATTTTAAATGAGTAAGACAGTTGCAGAAATGAAATTGTTGATATAGAAATAGAACTTTTCAACAAAATAGAGTAAATTGTAATGCTGTGGCAGTCACAGAACTAATATACACAGTATACTAGGCCTGAGTGTCCCAGAAGGTTCTTGAAATTACACACATTGCACACATTATACACACATTATGCACAAATTATGCACTGATGTTTCCTCTCTTCCTTATATTCTGTCACTGGACATGACTCAGCATGAAACTTTGCCATTTGATGATGTACCTCTCAGGACTAACAGGAAACAACAAGTCTCTGTATAAAACTGTATGCGGACAGCAATGCAGTTTTGTCCTTAGATGACAGCGGACTAGTGAACATACTGCACAATGGAAAGCCATTTGGGATGTGAACAAAACCTTCCGTTTCTGGCCAGTGTGTTCTGGATGGTGTTATGTTTAACTAATTGAAAACCCAGATGCAGCCATGGGACAAGGAGAGTACAGTGAATGGTGAACAGTTTTTATGATACCAATTAATAAGCAGGTACTGGTACTAAGACAGGAAAACAGGAGCATGCAGGTATAAAGACTAACAATGGTATGTACATATATATACAGATGACCGGAACATGAGGGATTATGGCAAGGACAACATAAGCAGTTTAGGACACCGCTAAGCATAATGGTAGGTCTAATGACTGACTCAGTTGAGTAAAATAATGAGTATCATGATTGGTTCAGGTAAATACAAAAGGTCATTAGTTCATCCATCCATCTTCATCCGCTTCATTCGGGACTGGGTCGCAGGGGCACTAGCTCATGAAAATACATTTGTACATATAATGTGGAACACTGGTATACAGTGGAAAGAAAAAGTATGTGAACCTTTTGGAATTTCATGGTTTTCTGCATTAATTTGTCATAAAATGTGATCTGATCTTCATCTAAGTCAAGAGTACCGATGAATATAATGTGCCTAATATAATAACACAAAAAAATTGTGATTTTTCATGTCTTTATTGAGAACAACCATAAAAACCTCATAGTGCTAGTGGAAAACGTATGCGAACCCTTGAGTTAATGACCTCAAAAAACTTCAACCAGTTATTAATTGCAAGGGTTCACTTACTTTTTCCACTACCATTTTGAATGTTGAATGAGTGTCTTTAATAAAGACATGAAAGATCTGAATTTTGTTTGTGTTATTATTTTAGGCACATTATATTTGTCAATACTCATAACTTAGATGAAGATCAGATCACATTTTATGACAAATTAATGCAGAAAACCATGAAATTCCAAAAGGTTCTATAATACCGCAGTTGTTTTATTGGACAGATCTGAGTAAGGAAGGAGCCTGTCTTTCTTCATTTTAGTGCTGATTTATTTAAACCAAGCAAAGATTACAGAACACAACCCAGGTGGCTCCCTGCTCCAGACAAGCTGCTGGAAGAAAGGAGCTTCCGGACACATGGAACCTAATACATTTACGTATACGTTTTTGGGCTAACCCCTTAGACAGATTACAAAACATCACAAGATGGAGACAGTCTGACGTCTCCATCTCTTATCTAGAGCTCCAGCTACATGGAGCCGCTGGCCATAACAAAATGAAGAATTTTGATGTGCATGTGTATTTTCACGTGGTGCATAACTAAAACATTCATTCAGACATAATTCTAACACAGGATGAATACAAGAAAACAATTAGTGTCAAGGTAACTGTAGCTCACATTTCAGAATCAACACTGTCTTCTAACCGTGAAACAGGGCAGACTAGAGCAGACTTTAATTCTTACTAAATTGCATTACTAATACATTTGTCTAACACATTAATGTCTAATAATTATCTGATTTATTAATTTCTAACATTCCCTCTTTTGACATGATTTTTATTGTGTCAACCTAAATCAAATGTCCCTGTTGTCCCCAGATTAGGCATCCAAGGAGGAGAGAGGCCCCCCTTACCACCCCCTCCAGGGAAAGCCCAGAGCTGAGTACCTAGGGCAAATCTGAAATAATAACATAAAATGATGGCTTGTAAGCTGGTCTTCGTTGCAGTGGTCCTATATGTAAGCTTCTATGTGAAAGCTGAGTCTTCATTGCAATTATAGCATTTTTCAGACAAAAACGTGGGAAATGTCTAAACAACATGTAGCAAACAATCATTGGTTAATCATAACATTTGCAGGAGGAATACATTATCCTGGAGACTAAATACATCTGAAATAATAACATAAAATGATGGCTTGTAAGCTGGTCTTCGTTGCAGTGGTCCTATATGTAAGCTTCTATGTGAAAGCTGAGTCTTCATTGCAATTATAGCATTTTTCAGACAAAAACGTGGGAAATGTCTAAACAACATGTAGCAAACAATCATTGGTTAATCATAACATTTGCAGGAGGAATACATTATCCTGGAGACTAAATACCTTCTTCCAGTATCACACATTTATCACAAAATTCTCCTCAATAATTAAAATCAATCACACACCTATGAGTCCACAACACCTACGTGTATGCAAGAATATATGTGGATATGTGTTAACCCTTAGCAATAATATGTAGGGAGGTCACGGTCTTCTTCCCCGTCCAAGGGGTCCTCTTCAATCTCAGACTCACCGGGCTCAGTGAGTGAGATCATTGGCATAGATTCCCAATAGTAATGGTATTGAACCATCTCATAGGCAGGAGTCAGTGGGTATCTATTATCAGTGGCAGTGGTGATACACTTTAGACAAACTGCCTAATGCAGGGGATGCAGCAGCATCCACACAGGGTCAGCAAAGTAACTGCTGCCACAAAAGATGTAATGAAGAAACCACTAAATTTTTCCACTTGCCAAAAATTTTAACAAACCAATCATCAAGGTAATTTTTAATTCCTGAATGGTCAGCCATCTCTTCTGATAAATTTGTAACCCTGTCAGGGCCCTAGCAATGGGGCCATCAGGAGCAGTGTTATTAGGAATGTAAGTACAACACTGTTGCCCAATCAGAGTACAAACACCCCCTTTTTCAATCAGAATGAAGTCTAATGCCAATCTGTTCTGATACGACATAAGAGAAGTGGCTTCCAGTTGCTCCTGAAATCCAGCAACTAAATCTCTGGTAAGATTAGTGACATTAGTAAGACTCTGAACATTAAAATGGACATAGGACAGTATACAAATGTATTTATCAGCCCGTCTTAATTGCTCTTGCTGTGGCCACACAGAGCAGTCAAGTCCTTTAAAGTGGAAGTTTTACCCAAATTAAAAACCAACTCGGGTGGAATCAGAACATTAGCTCTTTTCTCATGGTGTATGTGGGACCTTGTTTCCCACCACAATATGGGTACCACTATAACTAGGCTAATGAGGCCCAGTACACACAGAACCATACCAGGACGACTGCCTAGACTTGCCAGACTAGGCATTTTGTCTGCTGTCCCTGTCAATGTTTTTGTTCTCTGATAAATATTACACTAGTGTAGGTCCTCTTTTGACTGTGGCTCTGGTTCTACAGGATTGTATCTCAACTCAAGTAATGAGGTTCTTAAATCAGCCCTGACCTCATTCACTGTCCATCCAGCTGGATCCTCAGCAGGACAACAATGTGTCTTATGGATCCAGTTACTTAACTTGTTCTCAGTGAGCCACAGTTTAACACAGTGTGTGGTAGTTTCTGCTAACCTATAGGGTCCTTTCCAACGTGGCTCTGACCAGTGACGTTTATGCACCTTTCGATAGACCCAGCTGTCCACTGTTGGTTCCTCAGGTTGGTCCCTACACATGATTTCAATAACCTGTTCAGAAACACTCATCACAGCGTTGTTCAGTCGTCTCACTTTGAATGATTTCAGTGAGTGAAAACTGAGAAATATAGCGACACACATGAAACTATTAAACACTCTGCCCTCTGCCCCCCATCATCAGGTTCACTGAAATACATCTAACTGTAAGCCGCCAGATTCTTGCAGCAAGTTTTGAAATAATGAACCATAAAATAATAATTAGCTTACAGGAATGATAATAATGCTCACATGCCTTCATGTGATGGAACCAGCCTGAATAAGCACACCATATGGACCTGCTTGTCTTGATTGTACTGGGTAGTAACTCGATCTGCTGCCAGTGAAAAACTTAAGTCTGCCCTGGTATGGATACGGTAATAGCCTCAGGTGCTTTATCAGTTTATTTTAGGTCATAGAGACGCTTGTTTTGTTATAGCCTGTTCCGCCCTTCTCTCGCACTGCCCTCTCGCCACAATTTTACCTACACTCAAATTTCTTAAAGTTGGTGACTGGGAGAAGAAAAGGGGGATTTGAGGAGAAGGTATGTACAGTAATATTTCTACAGAAGA
>NW_018128200.1:213214-225370 GCF_001952655.1 Monopterus albus | reverse complement strand
GCCCTTCTTTTATAGTTCTGTTTGCACGCTCAACAAGCCCTTGAGAGGCTGCATGATAGACAGCCCCAAACTTATGTTTTATCCCAAACATCTGTTCAACCAGACGTAGATCATCGTTTGAGAAGTGTGTTCCATTATCAGATCTGATAATCTCAGGTACCCCAAACCGGGGGATCACTTCCCTAGTAAACCACTTGATTACCTCTTTACCTGTCTCTGTTTGTGTAGGTACAGCCTCTACCCATTTGGAAAACAGATCCACACAGACAAGTAAATATCGTTTTCCTTCAACTCTTTTATCAGCTCCCCATATCTGTGAAATCAACAACAATCTCTTTCCAGGGAGCATCTGGAACTGGAAATCCCCCTAGCCCCGCCTTTAGCGCGGCTCTGGGGTTGAACTGGTTACATGTCTCACATGTTGCAACAAAGTACTTGGTGATATCCCTCAAATGCGGATGCTGCCAGGTTTTAGAGATCAGACTATTTATCTTGGAGCTCGCACAGTGTCCTCTACTGTGCACCTCTTGACACAGCAAACTAAGTAGTCCTTCCGGGACCACTATTTTACCTTCATGGTTTCTTCACAGTCCTGTCTAATCCTTTGACACCCCTTTGCCTAGCCACGCCTGCTTTTCAGTAGGAGCAGCTTTATTCTGTATTTCCCTAATAGTCTGCAAGCTCAATTCTGTCTCACAAACATGACCCCCTTCTGCAGGGTCTTGACTCATCTGTTTAGCTCCCTGAGCTGGACCTTCTGGGTCCTGAGTGCCTGTCCTAGGCTCCTTAAACTCTGACCCCTTAGGTCTGGATCCTATCTGTACTGAGCTTCCAAAGCTCTGACCCCTTAGGTCCTGGATTCCTTTCTGTACTGAGCTTCCAAAGCTCTGACCCCTTAGGTCTTGGATACCTTTTATAGCTCCCTGAGCTACCTGATAACCTGCTGCTACCTTGGCAACCAAATCAGCTACATTATTACCTCTGTTTATCAGATTCTCTGTTTTTTGATGTCCCTTGCACTTAATAATTCCTACTTGCTTTGGTAGCAACGATGCTTGCTCTAATTCCAGTAACTGCTGCAAGTGTTTTACAGGATAGCAAGTTGAAGTCACAAAACCTTTTCTTCTCTAGTGGCACAAGTCCACCTGTACTGTGTACGCAGAATCTGTATAAATATTTACAACTTTGTTTTTTGACAGCCAACATGCTTCTATAAGAGCAATCAGCTCAGCCATCTGGGCTGAACTTGGCTGTGGGTTTCACATCAGTTTGCAGTACTCTTAAGCCAGCCGTTGTGTCCTCAACCACAGCGTATGAAGCAACTAGACTGCCAGTGGCACTCTGATGACTGTGACCATCACAGTACAGTGTAACCTCTGCATTAGGTAGCAGTTCCTTATGCAGGTTCTCATGCAGTCTCATCTCTGTGTCTGTTTTGCTCACGCAATCATGATCTTGCTCAATGACCATCTGCGTAGCCATGTTTGTTCCCTCACTTGTAAACTGTATGTGAGCCTGGTTCAATAGCTATTGTAAGTTCTGGATCCTATGTGCAGACAATGTAAAAGCTTTAGAATCCAGAAATGCCCTGACACCATGTGTGGTGTGTACAACAATTTGATAACCCATTGTGATATGTGAGGTTTTCAGTATCGCTCGACCGATTGCAGCAATATGTCTCATACAAGTTGGATGTCTTTTTTCAACATTGTCCAACGTAGAGATGTAGTACATCAACACCTTTTGGTTGTGTCCTCTACTTCCTTCCCCCTTTTGAAATAGGACAGCATTCACAGTGTTGTCCCTTTTATCAACATCCAAATGAAAAGGCTGGGAGTAGTCAGGTGCATGCAAAGCACATGCGTGTGACAAAGCTTGTTTGATGTCCACAAAAGCCTCCTCTGCTTGTGGAGTCCACAACAGAGTAGAACCATAGTTCTCGTAGCCCGCCTCTGAAAGCATGGCACGGAGAGGTGCCACAAGGCCGGTGAACTTGGGCACAAAATTCTTGCTATAATTACTAAGCCCTAAGAACTGCATCATGGTCTTAACAGTGGTGGGCTTAGAATGTGAGAGAATATCAGTTTTCTGTGACTCAGTCATATGCAGGCCAGAAGCAGACATCACACATCCCAGAAAGGATGGGAGATTGGGAGACTCGAGGTCTGCAGATTGGGAGACTCAAGGTCTCCCAATCTGCAGTTTGTCCTTGGAGACCTTGAAGCCATTCCGGGCTAAATGTGACAGCAAAGAATCAGTGGCTGTCATTATGCCCAGAAGGCACAGCAGAGGATGCACTTCTTGTGCCAGCTGAGGAAGTTCGACCTGCCCCAGGAGCTGCTGATACAGTTCTACAGAGGAATCATTGAGTCTGTTCTCTGCACCTCCATCACTGTCTGGTTTGGCCCTGTGAGCCTGCCTTCCATGGAGGACCTGTACACCTCATTGGTCAAAAGGAGGGTGGAGAGGATCACTGCTGACCCCTCACATCCCGGACAGAATCAGTTTGAACTCCTCCCCTCTGGACGGTGTTACAGGTCACTGTGCACTAAGACAACCAGGCACAGGGACAGTTTCTTCCCAAAGGCCATCACTCTGATGAACACTTAACCCACGACAGTATGACTGGACAATAACCCTCAGTGCAATACCTGAATATATATTGTACAGATTATACAGACTCGTACAGGTCTCTAGTACTCTGTTTTAACAATGTGAATTTCAGACCCCTCCATGATTTCTAAGTGGGAGAACTTGCAAAATCGCAGGGTGTTCAAATACTTCTGTTCCTCACTGCACCTGAGTCAAACTCCTCATGTGTCCAACACACCTGGCCAATAAACTGATTCTGATTATGGTTTCTGAGTCAGGAGCTGCTAACAAAAGGTCATCAGCATATTGTAACAAAGTGACCCCAGGTGGAAGTGAGAGATCCTTCAAGTTTTGTCACAAAATGTGGTTAAAGATGGAGGGGGAGTCAATGAAACCCTGTGGCAGCCGCCAGTATGTAAATTGTTGTCCCAGATACGTGAAAGCAAACAAATCATGTGAGTCAGGATGCAGTGGCACAGACAAAAGCATTTGCCAGATCAATGCATGTGAAAAACTTGTGTGATGAGCTTAGAGCATTGAGCATGGTATAAGGATTTGGAGTGGCATAGCTTGTAGGGACCACAAGTTTGTTTACAGGTCGAAGGTCATGAACCATCCTGTAGTCAGGTTTCCCAGTTTTATGCACCAGATTTATACATGTGTTCCAAGGAGATTAAGTAGGAATTAAATCTCCCGCTTGCAAAAGCCCTTTAATTGTGTTTTGGATACCATTAATTTGCTCAGGCTTCAGAGGATACTGCGCTCTGTACACTGGTACTGCCCCAGCATGTAGAGGTATGATGATAGGCTCTACATGGAGAAGTCCTACATCCATAAGACTAGAGGACCAGAGAAAAGTGGGCAGACTATCTAACAATGTCTGAGTAAGCAGGTGATCTATGTTCCCTCTGCCATGACTCTTGGGAAGAAAACACTTGCAGTGTTAATGACAACTGTGAGGAATACTTAATAGCATAACACTGACTTGAAGGTGAGTACTGAAGACGCTTATTTTGTGTGGGCATGCAATCAGTAGCTTTTGTACAATTATGTACCATGGGACCAAGATTCTTAGCTTCACCTCCCTCACCCACTAACAAAGTGATATGAGGAGCTGAATTTTCAGACAGGGCATACAAGTCCTGAATTTCAATGGGCAGTGCAGCCAAAGTTGCCACTCTCTGAGGTCCAATGTACAATTGTTGAACGTCAACTGTAGTTGACCTCTGGGATGTCTCTAATTCCCTGAAGAAAGCCGTCCCACAAAGCATCATAGTTCTCGTCCCTATACAGAGAATTGTTAAAGGTGTCAGCAGGTTCTGTATTTGTGGAGGATGGAAATCCATGGAAGCCACAGCTTGAAGGTATCCCACAAATCTGTTTTTTCAGGTGAGGTTACAAGTCCCCACCACACCTCAGCTGAAGAATCAAGAGACAGGTCCATGCCTGAGGGTGTGGTTTGTAACATCTGTCTGGAAAAGTGATGTCAACATGGCATGGGGACATCATCATTGTCACCTTTAGTGAACACATTATGTCACGGGCCAAAAGATTAACTGGACAGGAGGGGGAAGCAAAAAAGAATGATAAAAGGACAGATTATTCCATTTACAAGGAACTTTTTTGGAAAGCGGCCACTCCTCTGCGTGTCCCGAGAAGCCAACAACAGGTACGGTATGCCTTGAAACGGGGAGTGGCATATTAAGCGTGGAATACTGGGCTCCTGTGTCAACCATACATATGTGATCTTGACCATTGATTTACCTTAACTAGTGATTCAAGAAACATTTCCTGGGAACACAGTGAGTCACCTGTTACCGGTTCTGGGCACCCCTAATGTTGAGGCAACTGGTGTGAACCAGTTACCTCAACATTAGGTGGGAACCAACAGATGGTGGGAACTGCTGAACATATCCATCCTGTGGGGGTGGATGATACTGGTATCAAAAAAGGGACATTTACGTGACCAGTGTCCTCTTTCATTACAAATCCCGCACCTGTCATCTCTTGACAGACCCCTTCTGAGAGTCCGAGGTCCTTGACCTCTTCCCTGTGGCCTGCCACGGTACTGAGGTCCACAGTACATGGGAGCAGAATCCCACTGATAAGGTGGTGCTGTTGGCGTTGAGCAAAGGATTGCTGCTGTGCATATGGCTGTACAGCATTCTGCACAGGCATTTTGTTAGCTGTAGCTTTAATCTGATTAACTTTGTCTCACATTTCCTTCAACTGTGCTTTAGCTAACTGTGCCTGCAAAGAAGAAAGTTCCTTCGCATTCTTTTCTTGTACGTCCAGCTCATTGTCAATATACTGAGTGACATAAGCTGACCACTGCTCAAGGGTAAATATGTTGAGTCCCACCACCTGTTGCAGAAGATGCTGTATGGATACTGGCAGGGAAGCCTCCACAGCACTGCCAAATAGCACCTGCATGGTGTCACTGACCGCTAGGTCTTCACCACTGTGATTTTACCAGAGTTCACGCACTCTGAGCAAATACTGACTACCTCTTTCACCCTCTTGAGGTGGAATTCTACACAGCTCAACAGAGCGCACCTGTATTGGGAATTTCTGGCATATCACCAGCCAGAGCTGATGAATTTCAGTATGGAGTGCAACATTATCATGATCCCCAGTAGTATTTGCCATTAATTCTACCTCCCGTAACATGCTCATGTCTTGAAGGCTAAAAGAAATGTAGGTTTGTGTTATCTCTTCATAATGTGAGGTGGACTGAAGCAATGGCAGCTGATGTGAGGGAATGTCCAAACAATTATGGATGTTCCCTCACCCTGTGTTGTGATGAGAGATCATGCACAGTGCCATCCCAGCTTGAATCACTACCATGAGACATTGCTGGCACTGAAACATCACAAAGGTGCCTTTCTTCTTCCTCTCTGAAATAGGCCGAAGCACATGCACCGACAACTGGAGTTGTGGACTGGTCTAAACAGCCAGATTTTAACTCATTTAGATAGGTCTGTGCTCTAAGTCTATCAGTTTTACTTCCTGGAACTTTTGCTGTGTGCAAAATTCCTCCCTGTACAACCACCAGGGGCGCTATGCCCTGTGTTGCACTTTGTGGCATCTGTCTAGATAAGCCACTCTTTAATATAAACTTCCACCCTCCACATGGAGATTGTGGGGAAGACGGCTGTGTGTGTATGATCTGCATACACTTGGGGCACTTAAAATGTCCCAAAAAACATATACAACCGGCATGAAAACTCTCAGCCTGTTTTAATCTTGCTTCAACTAGATTTTTTATCAAAGAGGTACAGCTACTGACTTGTTGTTTAACTTTCTCAGCAGCAAGAGAGGCTTGCTTCAAAAACAGTCCTATAGCATCCCCTGGTGGGGGATGCTATAGGACTGTCACTGTCCCAAAACATGCCTTTTTTTGCATCTGCAGAACCCATGAAATAAACCGGTCTCTTGCAGTATCCTGCTCATCTTTAGCAACCGTATTTAACCATTTAAACAAAAACTTATAGAGTACTGACCCCAAAGAGTCAGGTTTACACATTTTCCACTCTTGAACCACGTTTGCAGACATATTGAAAATTATGCACATGTGACTGTCGTTTCAGCTAGAATGGTCGCTGCCCATAACTGCTGATTCGGTCACAAAGCTTCTACACCAGAACTAGCCTCTGATGCGCGTGACCGCTGGGGGTTCTCCCAATCAACAGCTCTGTTTTAATTCAACTGAATACGCCATCACCCTAAAATCCATAATACAGTTTCCCCATAGGCTATGCCCAGTACCCGGAACCAAAGACAGCTCTGCCCGAGGCACACTGTTTCACACCGAATTCTCCCACTAGAACTTGTTGCTATGGAATACACGTGCGACAGCGTTCAACAGCCTTTGTGCACCATATCACCTACAAGGTATGAAAAACAAATATTTCCCTGTGCCCTCATTAATCATTTAACAGTTAGCAGTAATTGTTTTAAAAATATTTAGATGTTCAGAAATATGTTCCGCTCAAAGAAGGGCTCTGCCTCCAACTTCCGCCTTCCCAGTGGAGCACAAAACATCCTAATACTTTAGGAGACAACCATCAAAATTTGTGGTTATCCACTTATTAACATGGATTTTATGTCTGATAGTCATCAATTTCTGTAACTAGGGCAAATTAAACTATGTGCTTCATAACTTTTACGTGTGGCAAAAAACAGCGACCGGCACATTTCAAAATAAAAGCCGGGCCTTGGTCTTGTTGGTCTTGGAGCCCCCCCCCCACCGGCTTCCGGGCCATGGGTCACCCTGAAGCGGACCGTGCCATCCGTCAGCACGGTTCTCCACCACTAGTCAGGGCCTTGTCCTGATCGGAACCCATGCTGGCCTTCCCCTCTGACACCAGCGGCGTACTCCCGCGTCCTGCCCAGAGGGCCGGCAGGCTCAACGATGGGGTACGCATGTGGGGGAGGTCTATATGGGCCTGGCCCGCCCATTTGGAACCCTCACCTAAGCGCGGACGCGGTGGCTTCGCCCTGGTCATTCTTTCACATGCCTCTCCACTGGGGGCAGGAGAGGGGTTCAATGTCTTCTCCCCGCCTCTGACCCCACGTGGGCTTAGCCGGATGGAGCGCCTGGGGTTGTGTTATTGGCCTTTCCGTCCCTGTCTTCGAACCGTGGCCTCCCACTCGAAACCATGCAACAACTATTAGCGGTTGGATCACAACTCACCTGCCAAATCTAGCCCGGAAAAGGGATGGCGTTGGAGTGTCGGGCCCATATCCGGCCATCACCGGCAGCAGGAGCCACGAGGGCTATGCCGCAACGAGTAGGAGGGCCGCCACAGGTTCAACCGGTGCGCAGGGTCCCTGAAAGTCTGTGGTTCTGCAGGGGAGCTAGTCAGCACCTTGTGGCTGTATATGGAGGCCTATTTCTGAGGTACTAGCCAGCGCATTTTGTCCGTCTATGGAGCACTATTTCTGGGGTGGGTGAGACCGGTGCGCAGGGTCCCCGGAGGTCTGTGGTTCTGAAGAGGAGCTAGCCAGCACCTTGTGGCTGATTTTGGAGCACTACTTGTGGGGTGAGAAAGAAGCATATGATGCACTTTGGCAGCATAAATTCAGATAAAAATTGAAATTGAACATTGCAATCATTGACTAAGCAGCCCTCAACAATGCATCTTAGAACAAATGCAATTATTAACAACAATTGGTGAACAATACCAAAAATATAAAACATTTTATTCACTCTCATTGAGAAGCAGTACCTCTGAGAAATGCATCTCTCAAATAATTCTGACACTGGACTGTGTATGTGGATGGGCCTGCCTTTTTATACAACACATGATGGACAGAGTATGCGCACCACAAATGTACTTTTTGCAGTTGGCGCATGTGGTCTGTGTCTTGGAGTTCTCTGAGGGTCCACACACTTTGCAGCGCTTCCTCTTTTTGCCAGTGGCTGCTGGAGGTTGTGGTTTTGTGGGTCCTGCAAGTGGGACAGCAGGATCCTCCTGTATCCTCCTAATGATGGCAAGAGAAGCTGGGTTCCTGGGCACATGTTGTCCCCTTCTTAGTGTGTGTGGTGTCACTAGTGTCTTGCCTAGTTCCTCCAGATAAAGACATCTTCTTTGGAGCTTCTTCTGTTTCCAGTCTGGGTTAAGTGCCATCCAGATTACGAAGGCACTGTATGCTGAAACATCTAGGATGTTGAATAAAATCACAAGTGGCCACCGTAATGTTCTTCTCTGGCAGCTGTAGCAGGATAGCAGCTTGTCAAGGTTGTCAGCCCCTCCTTTGGTGGCATTGTAGTCAAGTATGACCTCTGGCTTGTGGTCCTTCCGGCTGCTGATTCTCCCATCCCTATGAAGAGTGCTCATAAGCATCACATTTTTGCCCTTTTTGGGTATGTAGGATACGAGGGCAGTGTTGGACGTAAACACAAAGGTGGAGGAATGGACTGGCTTGTCTGTTCTTTACAATTAGAAGCTGAGGTGGGAGCTCAGTCCTGTTTTTTCTAATTGTGCCAACCATTGTCAGCTTTCTTTTGAGAAGTTCCTGTCCCAGGCTGTATGTAGTGAAAAAATTATCACAAATGATGTTGTGCCCACTGAGGCCCTGCATCAAATCAAGAACAACCCATGTCCCCTGGGTTTTCTCAGGGGCTCCTCCCTCTGGCTTCCCTGTATAAATTTGCATGTTCCATGCATAATATGATGTCGCATCACAGGCAGTCTATATTTTTATTCCATACCTTATATATGCCAGGCCATATACTGCCTGAAGGGGCAACGGCCTATAAACCCCGCAAACCGTTCATCTACAGTCACATTGTGCCTAAACACAAAGGTGGAGGAATGGACTGGCTTGTTCTATACAATTAGAAGCTGAGGTGGGAGCTCAGTCCTGTTTTTTCTAATTGTGCCAACCATTGTCAGCTTTCTTTTGAGAAGTTCCTGTCCCAGGCTGTATGTAGTGAAAAAATTATCACAAGTGATGTTGTGCCCACTGAGGCCCTGCATCAAATCAAGAACAACCCATGTCCCCTGGTTTTTCTCAGGGGCTCCTCCCTCTGGCTTCCCTGTATAAATGTCCATGTTCCATGAATAATATGATGTCGCATCACAGGCAGTCCATATTTTTATTCCATACCTTGCCGGTTTGGAGGGCATATACTTACAAGTCTAAGTCTACAATCAATTTCCAGCTACACCTAGCAGACTTATTCCCAAGTGTAAATAAAACCCATTCAATCTGGCCATTGTGGGATGTAGTTGGCTGGGGAGCACCTCCAGCAGTGGGATCTGTAGTTTCTTCTGCTGCGTGCTCTGAGTCCTCATCATCCTCAAATTCACTCTCATATTTAGAAGTTTCTTCAGTATTGTCCTCATATTCCAAGACATCCTCTTCTTCACCTCCACTATCCGTCTCACTCTCTGCTAAAAATAGCTCTAAGGCCTTCTGAGCAGTGTACCTTTTGCTCATGGTGCTGGACGATAGAAGATGAAATGACACACTGCAATCAAGAGCTATTTATATGTAAATATAATGTATAGTCCACATAGTTTCAGGTCAACAGCTTTTTTTCTTTTGTCAGTTTTCTTTTAGTAAAAATCTAAAAAAAGGTCCATTTGACCTGGACGCAATACAAGGGTTAAGCACTGAAACACACTAAAACAGGGAACAGGCTAAGTCTTTTTCCAGCTGAACTAGTTGAGAGCACTTCCTCAAGCCAAGCCAGCTGACTTCCTATTGCACCCCCACACACATGGGATCGCATAATTTAATGATATGACTTTCCAACTTTCCAAACTTTTCATATTTTATTGGATCAAATTATGATAATAGAGTCATTTTGGGCTGTTTATAATGCCTGGAAAAATGCATTCAGCCTTTTACAGATGTTGCTTTTGTAATAACTGCATGTGGGAAAAAGTCTTTACGGTTCAGTGTGCATGATGTGGTCCTGCAATTCTGAGCGGAGCCAATACACCATAATCATTCCTGAGGACATGGTGTGGTGTATTTAGTCTGAGTAGCCCAAAAGATTATGGTATAATCTTTACATCTAAAGTTATTTATTAAAGTTTCACCTCCAGTTTTTTACAACAAATTTTCTGAGAACAGTTATACTGAGAAAATGTTTTTGTTAAGTGTGATACATTTTTTGACACAAGTAACAAAACTTTCACCTTAGAGGGAACTTTATTCTCCAATATTGTTCTTATGGTGTGCTGACAAATTCTCTAATGGTTTTCGTTTTCCATTAAAATGATGAAAGTTCCGAGATTAAATTTGTTCCCACTAAGACTGATGTACAGTAGCATGAGTCCCAACAGCCACCCATACAGCCAGAAGACTAGGAGGTGGTCCTGCATTCCCGCTGCTTTCAGGTGGTTCTAGTGTGGTTTGTGTTGACCCACTTTCCCTCCTGTCAGCTGGTTGGATAACACTGTGATTTTAGCGGCAGAGAGAATTCAGACCCTGGGAAGACCTGGCAGTTAGGCTGGTAGGGATGAATGGTGGAGGAGAGGACTACTGTAAGAGTGTGATGAATTAGTGAGTGTTATGGCAGTGCTATGGAGAACAAAGAAACTAATCTACAGCACACGGAGAGTGGAAAACTGCACATACCATAGGGTGGATTTAAGAACTCACCCACATCTGCTGATTAGTAACAGAACTGAGAGCACCAGCTGCAGATTTGCTGAAGGTGAACACTCACTGATGTATAATGTATACTGCATGGAATGCTCCTGCAGCTTTAAAGTATCATGAAAGAACCATTTATTTAAGTGTCCAAACTGAAAGTACATAAAATGAACACATGGAGATACTGAGAGTGCACGGATGCATTAAGATATATGCAGGTGTGTATGTGTCAGGCATTTATAATATGCAATGGCATAGTTAATCTGGTGGACTCAGCTCCAGCTTCAGGCCTGTAACCCCTCTCCTGTCTCTGACAGGTGTTTGTGTGTGTGTTTCACCCATAAATCACACACTAAGGCTAATTGATTCAGCTCAAATTATTATCCCCATGAAATCATCAGAGGAGTCCAGGCTGCTTCTTAGCAGCGTGTTGTGTTCTGTTATGCAAACTTCCAGGAACTGTTCATGTTCTTTTAAAAGGACACTACTGAGTCATGAGCCATGACCGCCAGCTCTAAAAACTGTCTACAGACAACTGTATGGAGTACCAAAACTGCCATAATCAAATATAAATGACAAAGGAAATAAATGTAATCATTTAGGAAATAAATGTAACTGCCATGGAAATAAATGTAATCATTTAGGAAATAAATGTAAACTGCCATAATCAAATATAAATGACAAAGGAAATAAATGTAATCATTTAGGAAATAAATGTAATCATTTGCTTTTCCTTTTCTCAAACGGTTTTTCTTTTTCTTTTTCGCTGAGTGTAGGCAAATGAGGGGGCGTGTTTTCGCTCTTCAGACAAAAGCAATCGAATCACCCCAGACCGGCTGCCTACTGCTCCACACTCCAGTCCAGTAGGTGGCGGTAATGGACCATTGCACTAGGTTGCCCTTCGCCATAAAACTTCGAGGACGAAGATGAACTGATTCGCAATTATGCACCAAACAAACAGGTGGTGGCGGTAATGCGCCAAAAGCTTGGCTTGTAAACCGACATTACAGTAATAAAACAAGAAGAAGAAGAAGATGAACCGACTCGCGCTAAAGCTGTGATAGAGGTCCGTGTATATTGCGGCCATTGGATTTTCGTTTTGAATTGAGAAAACCAAAATCGGAAAACGAACGGTTTCTCGATCTCCATTTAGAAACAGGAAAACGAAAATCGGAAAACGAGCCGGTTTTCGTTTTTTCGATTTGATAATATGTCACGGAAAACAAAACGCATATGTGGTATTTGATTTCCGTTTATATGTTTCTAAATGAAAATCCGAAGTTAAAATATGCTTGTGGAAACTTGAGTTTTATTTTTGCGGTTGAGATTTTGTTGTGACCCGGAAGTTGAAACTTTGAGCGCAGCGTAATGAAAGAGGGAACAGAGAAGGACGTGTTTACGGAAGTCAGTAGACCGGTTATGTCAGTAAAGTTAATTGTGGTTCCACAA
>NW_018128200.1:208905-210517 GCF_001952655.1 Monopterus albus | reverse complement strand
ACACGCCCCCTCATTTGCCTACACTCAGCGAAAAAGAAAAAGAAAAACCGTTTGAGAAAAGGAAAAGCAAATGATTACATTTATTTCCTAAATGATTACATTTATTTCCTTTGTCATTGATATTTGATTATGGCAGTTTACATTTATTTCCTAAATGATTACATTTATTTCCATGGCAGTTACATTTATTTCCTAAATGATTACATTTATTTCCTTTGTCATTTATATTTGTTTATGGCAGTTTTGGTACTCCATACAACTGGGCTTTTAAATGCTTTGTTAGTCTTTGTGTTTAGTGAGAGTAAGCATTTTTTTAAATATCACAATTATAAATGAAGTGGATGGTGACCAATGTTCTCTGGAAGTGATCGCTGATATGGCCGTAAAAACAAAGCGCTTTCAAAGAAGCATTCACTGGTGTGTTTAAAAAAACATATGAGAACCATCCAATCCTTCACTGGATTTAGTGCAGGACCCTGACTGGCTCTGAGCCTACATTTTGGGTGGCTGGTCATACATTAATGTAGTCAGTTCAGTGCTGAATTAAAAGTAGATGCTAATACCTTGTTAGTTCTGGCCTTGACTTTTGTGGATGCAGTTTGTGAAACTGGACCAGAACAAATGTTGCTCCTTAATTATAAATCATATATCATTTACATTAACCCTAATGATGTCACTGTGATGTCATCAGGATCTTTTTCAGCACATTTTAAATGAAAACCCTGTATTAAAACATGGGCATTGACCGGGCAGGGAATGTCTAACTGCCTTATGGGAAATATTAGGTTTAATATTTTCCTGGCATGACCCATATTAACAAGTTAGGATACAAGCTTCTGCTACTTTGATTGTTTTTACAGTCTGTCACTCAGAAGACCCCGCTTTTATGGAAGTGCAATACAAAATGTTGTTTTGTACTGTGGAATGGAGGCCACTGGTTTCCATTCAGCTTCGTACAGCATGAATATAAACTATTAAATTTTGAAATTTGCTTGGGTTATGTAAACTGTCATAGTGAATTCCAAATCTATATTGATTTTTGTCACTTTTGCTGTATCACTGAATGGTAATGCAGTTTAAGAGCAGATTGAGCTGATTGCTTTTGCCTTTGCAGACCTGATGTTTGCTGTAATGGGTTACAGCTCAAAGGACATGTTTTGGGGACCATCCTCCCATAAATAAATGACCCAGAGGTCTTTTGTACAAGCAGCTTATTATAAACATTAGTTAACATTTTATTGTTAAATGACATGTAGTAGTTGTGTGAGACAGCATCAGTCTTTTCATCAAATAACCCAAAGCAACATGTTTATGTTCATGTGACAAAGCTCTCTAGTAGCTGCATTAATTATGACGGGAGCACTGGAGGAAGTCATGTGGCATTATAGAGCAAATTTGGGGCAGAGTGATAAATCAACAAAACACTGGACTTTAATACCAGAGTCATCTAGTTTTCTGGTTTCTAGCCAACAGTGAGTGATGTGTCTTTTAACCATGACCATGATCATTCTATAACCTTATCCATGTGTTTATTATTGTAACTGTGGATTACAACCCTAACACACAAATGTCTTTTAACCATACTCATTTTAACCCACACCATGATCTTTCC
>NW_018128200.1:191358-208890 GCF_001952655.1 Monopterus albus | reverse complement strand
CCTGAATACTGTTACATCATAAAATGATTTATTTTTCAACAGTGATGTGTAACACAGTCTGTGGCATATCTCCTGCCACCACAGGGCACTAATATAGGAAAAAACTCCTACGGGTTGTTTCCGAGGTTAAGAACAAATGACTTACATGTTACATATGAGTCATTCAGGTTGGAGGACTTTAGGCTCCACAGCATAGGCTGAAACTTGCAAAGCTGCTATCACAGACCATTTCTTCATTATTTTGATATTGTAAAATTTGTTGTCAGGTTTCTCTGAGTGACTCTATTTATATTTCTTGTGGAATTGTGTTTTTATCTGTGGGTCCAGTTGGAAGAAGTCTGAAGGCCAGCAGGGAATGAAACAGATCCCTGGTTCATCCCTGATGCTCCCCAGCCACTGTCTTGCCAATTCCCTTTGTGGGCCTCTGTCTCCTACCCTCCCCAGCAGGCTAAGACCTGCTCAAGGTCCCCTCTGTGATGTGGGCCACTAAATAAAAGCAAACACTAGCTGGATTCCCAGGCCCAGCTTCCCCCTGAGTCTTTTTCTTTTACAGTGTTGGATGAGGGCGGGAGCTGCCAGAGAATTAGGTTTTAGAATTAGGAATTAGGTCTCACTCTCTGCCTCCTTTACAAAAGCATGAGTGTTGAAGCAGCTAGAGGAGTATGTGTGTCTGTAGCTGGCTTTCCATCTCAGCATTTTCCATTCAGAACAAGAGGAGTTGATATTTGAACTATGTTTCACAGAACAGCTCCTCAATATTTTAATATAGTTCTTACAGAATACATTTAGACTTTCCACAAATAATAATGCAACTTATGCATGTTAAATGATTTCTGAGATTTATGCATTCAGTGCATTCAGTGCATGCAGTCCTGTTTTTTTTTTTTTTTTTACAAATAACCTCTACTGTGCACTTTTTGTTTCTCGCAGCTTCAGGGCTAATATGGACAAACAGATACAGCAAGTAAAAGCTTTTTTAACGTGCAGTAAATATGGCATGAGCATTGTTTTAAGATGAGGTTGAGAAAACAAAACCTGACATCAAGTAAAAAGTTTTGTACAAGGGTGATAAAATTGTTAAAGAAATGCATCATAAAACACTAAAGAGATGCTGGAATTTTATGAGACACCAATTGCATGTTGTTTTTGGATGGGAGCATGAAATATGACAACTGTATTTCCAGATAAAATGTCAATTTTGGGTGAATGTGCAAACCCATGATTTTTTCAAAAAATGTTCAATACCAAATTTTTTTTTTCAATTACATTCTACACTACAATGTTTTTTCAGACTAAACCACTCTAGGGACTTAGTTCTAGGACTACTCCACTAGGGAGCTCCCCCAAGAACTATCACACCTTCACAGACTTTTTTCTGGTTGAATATGTACCACCAGTAGGAATGGTGAAGTGACCGGCCAACTGTTAGTGATTAGTCAACAAGCTAACATTGGTTAACACACAGCGACCTTACAATACCAGTATTTTCTTTATATGTTGCTAACATTAATTATATAATGAGCCACTACCCCTCTGCAGAGACTTCCTTTGGCAAACTGCAGCTCCCAAGCTACTGCTGATGGATATTGATTACTATTGCTTACACAGCTAACAGTTTTTAGCCATTCTGCAGTCAACATAAACACATCACTCATCCCTGCAGTGCAGACACACAAAGAAGATGGTACTTTGTCCAGTAGTTCTACGAATTACAGTATGAAAAAGTTCCTCCGGTCGGAAAGCACCTAATGTGTACATGGTACAATATTTGCATATTATATATACTGTAAGAAAGCATAAACACAGTGTGTTTTAGTGAGCAATCTTGAATATAAACTGAAACTTTGTTTACAAGAAATCTCCACAGGGCACCTGCAAGATCAGGAAAATATTAATATTAATGTAAAATAAAAATAAAAAGTGAACATTAATTGTTAGCTGTAATTGTTGTTAATGACCATTACTTTTCCTGTTTTATTTTCATTATGGAGCGATTATTAGTTTGATTTAAAATCCAGACTGAATCACATCCACATTTAGCTTATGTACTGCATTTCTGTCTCTTCATATTGATTTTCGCGACTAAAGTGAGTCTGAAAGCATATTTGCAGTACTTAGGAAATTTAAAGCCATTTTTTATACCCAACAATAATGAATAAATATGTAGGTCCAGTCCCAGCTGCTGCTCTGACTGCTCGCTGCTTCACTGCCAAAACAGGAACAGCTTTATATAACACAACACATACAGTAAAAGATTACTGCCCAGTCAGTGAGTTAATCTACTGCACAGACACAGAAACAGGTGTGCACGCAGACGTACAGATCTGCACTAGGACTAAGTGGGGTTGAAACACATATACACCTGCATAAAGGCACATGCATACAAGATATAATAAGGGCACATACACACACACACACACACACACACACACACACCCATCCTTGTTTATGTCTAATAGGGTCCCTACATAGACCTACATTAATTTAATTAATCACATTTACCCTAATCTTAACCAGAACTTCTACTTGCCTAACACTTAACCAAAGCCTACACTTGCTTTAACCTTACACCCCATCGTTTTCATAAAATATGACAAACTACATTGTGGTGACCAGCCCCCGGTCCCCACAAGTGACTTCCGGTCCCCACAAAGATAGTAACTCATGGATTTGGAGCCGCGCAAATATTGAAAAACCAGGCCACACACACAAAGATTTAAGCTGAAAGGCATAGAGTTGGATTTATACTAAGGTCAGTCTGCCATAGGTTACACACACACACACACAACCCCTGACAGAGTTCACCCAGGCATTCCATCTTGTGGTGGTGAAGCTGTTTTTCCAGTGCTGGGCTCTTAGCGTGACATCGTGGTCCAAACAGCAGTGAAATATTATGTGGGCCTGGGTTATTAAAACTGTTATTAACATGGCCAATTGGTGCTAAACAGGACCTGACTGTTACCCTAATGACAGGGTGCCTGAGCGCTGAGAAATAGTGGAGAGGTGGTCTGCTGAAACCTCTGACCATCATCCACCAAACAGCCCCAGTGGATTCTCTGCTACTAACATCCACCCAGTCCCACCCACCCCCTTAACCCCCCATGTGCTCCAAACTCCCTGGATCCTCTGTTGAATGAGACAAATAACACTGTGGTGCTGACATGAAAAGCCACAGATACACACAGACATGGAGACAGGCAGAAAACAAATACAGACCCTTTTGCACAAATAAACACTAACATATGGATGCACAAAGATGCAAATCGTTTTCGTACAAATAAATAGACATTATTTCTGTCTCTATTAATTTTCCAGTAAGCTAACTTTACTGGTGTGACTCATTGAAAATAAAAATGGATCTTCTTCTTCTAACCCACAGCTGTTTATACTGTATTTCAGAGTATGTCATTTTGAGTGCATGACCTCTGTAATCAGTGGCAAAAAGTAATTAAGTTCATCATTGTACATTACAAGGGTTAAAAGTAACTAATTACATCTACTCAAGCACAATTTTGAGGCATCTGTACTTGAGTATTTTCATTTTCTGCTACTTCATACTTTGACTTCACTACATTTCAGAGAAAAATATTGTACTTTGTACTCACTATTACGTGTATTCACTACACTTATTTGATATTATTAGTTACTAATTACTTTTCAGAACTGGACTAATAAAACAAAATAAAACTTTATTGATCCTCAGTGCAAAATTCACAAGTTATCCAGCAGAATGTAGTACTTCAGATTATAAATATAAAATGTTTAAAATGAGCTCCCTCTTTACCAGCTGCAACATAATTATAATTCAAAAAAATGGTATACTTTAGCATGAAATGTGTCATTCTACTTAGTAAAAACTTTTACTCTTGGTTCTTTAAGTATAATTTATTGCTAAAACTTTTACTTAAACATTTTGAATGCTGGCCTTTTACTTATATTTTTACACTGTGGTATTGCTGCTTTTACTTAAGGAAAAATATAAATACTTTTACTGTTTACTTGCCCCTTGCTTTTGCCTTGCACGGGGATATGTACATGCACATTGAAAGCCGCTGTACCAGAGTTAAATTCCTCATGTGTCCGACGCACCTGGCCAATAAAGTTGATTCTGATTTCACCACTGGTACATTGAACTTTACATTTAATGCTTCTAAAAACACACACTGTAGTTTTATCTGCTTTACATTTATTTGATAGCTATAGTTTAAATTTATGTACAAATTATATACTGGACTTTGATCCGGTGCATTGTTATAAACTGTGATATACAGTATTAACTTCATTAAAAATTTGAATACACAGCTTTTACTGAAATATTTTTACAGTTGGTTTCTGTTTAAAAAGGGTTTTAATACTTTGTCTACCACTGTGTAAAAGTGTTTGTATTCACCAATATCTGTTATACTTGGCATGAGGGACATCCTGATGAAATGATGCATACCACTTACAGTAACAGCAACCCTTTCCTGTCTCTTTCTACACTATCAAATAAAACCAAAGTGTCAAAAATATATAAAATCTAAAGCTTGAAAAAAGAATTTAGCATATTTTTGGTTCGCCCCGAGTCTCTGTTTTTTCCACGATTACTATTTTATCCCAAAAGCATGCAACCCTACAATTTCCATCCTATCTACTTACTCATAAAGATATGAAAGACTTCCAAAATCAAAAACATGTATTTAAACAGATCATTTAAAGGCCAATAAGCACATATCACATTTCTTCAAACTCAGCTGTATATTTTGATTCTCACCCACCTCTCATTCCCCAACTTTTCCCTGGTCTTATAGACCAAGCCCTGCAATATTCTGACAACAGGAAGATGCACATAGAGCACAAAACGTAGCCGTAGCACAGCGGTGGCTGATGCTGACCAGCTACAATGGGGTTCAGCTGGAGCCAGCGAGACCACTGTCTTCAGTATCCAAAACAGAGTTATGCTAAACCTGCTACCCTCTCCACTATCTCAGACTCCACCACTGAGGCAAATCATTTACTGTTTATATCCAAACACACACAAAACACTGTCAAACTACACACTGTCAAACTTTCTACTTAGTTTTACTGCCTTGATGCTTCAAATTAAGAGACAATAAATCACACATTCTGCTTTTACTTGGACACAGGAAGTGGTGGAATTGTTACATGTCAAAACATAAGTCCAAAACAACATGACTTTATAAACATATGTTTATTCAGCACAACTGTCATTAACATACTGTATAAGATGTTTTTGGATATTCATGAATTATTAGAAATAAAAGTATTAAATCACACTTGACAGCTACTGCTTAGTGATTTTTGTTACTGTTCAATCTCAGCCCAAAAGCTGCACTTTTGGGCAAATGTTGCATTGCCATAGTGTAAAAAATTCTATTATAAATTAATGTTTTTGAGTCAGAAAGTAAACACACAAAGGTATCATCAATCATTACCACTGACAAATAACTGTACAGAACTGCCTTTTACAGTATGATGCATTATGTAGTGAAGAGTATATCTTCCATCAGATGTACACTGAACAAAATTATAAATGCAACACTTTTGTGTTTGCCCCCAGTTTTCATGAGCTGAACTCAAAGATCTATGACTTTTTCTAAGTACACAAAAGGCCTATTTCTCTCAAATATTGTTCACAAATCTGTCTACTGTAAATCTGTGTTAGTGAGCACTTCTCCTTTGCCAAGATAATCCATCCACCTCACAGGTGTGGCAAATTAACATGCTGATTAGACATCATGATTATTGCACAGGTGTGCCTTAGGCTGGCCACAATAAAAGGCCACTCTAAAATGGATATTGGCAGGAACTGGAACACGCTGATATATACACCGATCCAAAACATCCCAAGCATACTCAATGGGTGACATGTCCGGTGAGTGAATTGATGTTCTTGCATGGCCAGCATCTCGTCACAGTATCTCTGTGCATTCAAAATGCCATCAATAAAATGCACCTGTGTTTGTTGTCCATAACATACGCCTGCCCATACCATAACCCCACCGCCACCATGGGCCACTCGATTCACAACGTTGCCAGCAGCAAACTGCTCACCCACACAACGCCATACATACTGTCTGCATTTCAGAGAATTTGGCAGTACATAACCGGCATTTATAATTTTGTTCAGTGTATAAAGTGACTTATAGTGGAAAATTTCACCACTGCATTTATATAAAGCCTCCAGAACTGCCATGATCTTCAGCCTCAGAGAGAAATGTGAAGCTTTCTGCCGGCATTGATTTCAGCAGCTGGACATTTTTAATCATGACATCACCTCATTACATAATAATAAACAGAGCACGATGCAGCCGGATGACCTTTTAGCTAAGGGACCAACACTGGAACTCTTGGTCTCTTTCCCCTTTTTTTTCATCCAGCTCATACAGGACCTACTCCTCCTTCCTCTTTTCCCTTGGCTATCCTGGTACTGCCCTGCCACAGATAAAGGAGCAAGGAAGGAAGGAGTAAGCTCATAGTTAGGGTGAGGCATTTTGACTAGAGCCTAAGAGACTGACATTCTGGCTGGGAAAGGATAGACAAAAAGGATAAATGTAAGCCTTCTTATACATTACTGAAGAGGTGCTGCATTATGCCCAAGTACACTCAGAAACACGTTTTTTCTTGTAAAAGACTTTGATGGTGAAAAAATGTATTTTATTTATTACACAGTCTTAGTACTTGTAGGAATTGGTGATGTTAAAGCCATTTTGCCATTTATGAAGGGTCCAACTTTTTTCCTGAACAGAGTTGCTATTGCTACTGTGAACAAGAATGTGATTTTTGTGAACCTAAGTGTTCAAAATACAGATTGAGGACTTCTATCTAATGCTTGTTTGTTCTGTTTCACAAAACCTAGATAGTGGATTAATCTGGGATTTTCCTTTTATCCTATCTGAATTTAGCTGTGATTTGGTTCCACAAGAGCAAAAACAACAATTCTGTGCAGCTAACCTTCTCTAGACCAGGCTAACAACCAGGCTTGATGCCTTATCTGCTCTGTCAGTGGTCACTCTGATTAGAAACGAATGGGTTTTTTCTTTCTTTAAATTTTTTTTTTACAGTTATTCAGTAAAATGTGATAGTCATTGATTCTGATTGTGTTATGAAGACTACTGTTCATATTGTTGTTAGAAGTTTGATTAACTTTATTGCAGCTGTTGAGGTGATTAGAGACAGCTGATAAAGCTGCAAAGGTGTCTTCAATGAAGTCACTATATACTACATTATATACTGTACGTCTTTTTCCTTTACAATGGCCTGCCCTTTCTTAGATGATCTCCCTCTGTCTTACACACACACACAAATATAGCCCATATAGGTCATTCAACAAAACAGTGGAAGTGCTGTCACTTAGCCTTATCTTCTTCATTCATTCATCCATTTTCTACCGCTTAATCCCTGAGCGGGGTCGGAGCCAATCCCGGCCAGCAATCGGGCGAAGGCGGGGTACACCCTGGAAAGGTCGCCAGTCCATCGCAGGTCGAACACATAGACAAACAACCACACACACACACACACACACGCCACGCACTCCTATGGGCAATTTAGAGACACCAATCAACCTAAGCTGCATGTCTTTGGAGTGGAGGAACTGTCTTCTCACTTTGAACATTGGCCTACATGAAATTGGAGCCATATAGGCCTAATTTTCATTTATATATTTTTTTCATGTATTCGATCACTCCCATTTGCATTTACTTTAATATTACATAGGTTGTATCAAATAGAATAATGAATTTTAAAAAAAAGCTAATTATTAATAATAATATCAGAGATCATCCATCCATCCATCTTCATCTGCTTTATCCAAGACCAGGTCACGTGGGCAGTAGTCCAAGCAGAGCCTCCCAAACTTCCCTCTCCCCACACACCTCCTCTAGCTCCTCTGGAGGAACCCCAAGGTGTTCCCAGGTCAGCCGAGAGACATAGTCTTTCCAACGTGTCCTGGGTCTGCCCCGAGGCCTTCTCCCAGAGGGACATGCCTGGAATACCTCCCCAGAGAGGCATCAAGGGGGCATCCTAAACAGGTGCTTGAGAGACCTTAACTGGTTCCACTCAATGTGGAGGAGCAGCAGCTCTACTCCGAGCTCCTCATGGGTAACTGAGCTCCGCACCCCATCCCTAAGGGTGCGCCTAGCCACTCTCCAGAGGAAACTCATTTCTGCCGCTTGTATCTCTGATCTCATTCCTTCGGTCATGATCAACAGTTCATGGCCATAGGTGAGGGTAGGAACGCAGATTGACCGGTAAATTGAGAGCTTCGCCTTACAACTCAGCTCCTTCTTCACCACAACGAATCGGTACAGAGACTGCATTACTGCGGAAGCTGCACCGATCTTTCATGTCAACCTGCCGCTCCATTTTTCCATCATATGTGAACAAGCCCCCTTAAGTTAATACTTTGTAGCGCCACCTTTTGCTGCGATTACAGCTGTAAGTCGCTTGGGGTATGTCTCTATCAGTTTTGCACATCGAGAGACTGAAATTTTTGCCCATTCCTCCTTGCAAAACAGCTTGAGCTCAGTGAGGTTGGATGGAGAGCGTTTGTGAACAGCAGTTTTCAGTTCTTTCCACAGATTCTCGATTGGATTCAGGTCTGGACTTTGACTTGGCCATTCTAACACCTGGATATGTTTATTTGTGAACCATTCCATTGTAGATTTTGCTTTATGTTTTGGATCATTGTCTTGTTGGAAGACAAATCTCCGTCCCAGTCTCAGGTCTTTTGCAGACTCCATCAGGTTTCCTTCCAGAATGGTCCTGTATTTGGCTCCATCCATCTTCCCATCAATTTTAACCATCTTCCCTGTCCCTGCTGAAGAAAAGCAGGCCCAAACCATGATGCTGCCACCACCATGTTTGACAGTGGGGATGGTGTGTTCAGGGTGATGAGCTGTGTTGCTTTTACGCCAAACATAACGTTTTGCATTGTTGCCAAAAAGTTCGATTTTGGTTTCATCTGACCAGAGCACCTTCTTCCCCATGTTTGGTGTGTCTCCCAGGTGGCTTGTGGCAAACTTTAAACGACACTTTTTATGGGTATCTTTAAGAAATGGCTTTCTTCTTGCCACTCTTCCATAAAGGCCAGATTTGTGCAGTATATGACTGATTGTTGTCCTATGGACAGAGTCTCCCACCTCCGCTGTAGATCTCTGCAGTTCATCCAGAGTGATCATGGGCCTCTTGGCTGCATCTCTGATCAGTCTTCTCCTTGTATGAGCTGAAAGTTTAGAGGGACGGCCAGGTCTTGGTAGATTTGCAGTGGTCTGATACTCCTTCCATTTCAATATTATCGCTTGCACAGTGCTCCTTGGGATGTTTAGCTTGGGAAATCTTTTTGTATCCAAATCCGGCGTTAAACTTCTCCACAACAGTATCTCAGATCTGCCTGGTGTGTTCCTTGTTCTTCATGATGCTCTTTGCGCTTTAAACGGACCTCTGAGACTCTCACAGTGCAGGTGCATTTATACGGAGACTTGATTACACACAGGTGGGTTCTATTTATCATCATTAGTCATTTAGGTCAACATTGGATCATTCAGAGATCCTCACTGAACTTCTGGAGAGAGTTTGCTGCACTGAAAGTAAAGGGGCTGAATAATTTTGCACGCCCAATTTTTCAGTTTTTTATTTGTTAAAAAAGTTTGAAATATCCAATAAATTTCATTCCACTTCATGACTGTATCCCACTTGTTGTTGATTCTTCACAAAAAATTACAGTTTTATATCTTTATGTTTGAAGCCTGAAATGTGGCAAAAGGTCTCAAAGTTCAAGGGGGCCGAATACTTTTGCAAGGCACTGTATGAAGGAACAGGCTAAATTTAATCAGATTTGTGTCACCCAGATTCCACTGTTTGTAGAATGAGCCATATATGGACATTTAGGTTGTGCATTAGTGGTTGTAATTAATCTTATGGTATATTTCCTGAGTAACATATGGTTTCAGTTAAGAACGATGGTTAGTAAATGTGTATTTTTAGGTGACTTAACACGTTTATTTGGTCTGCTACTGTCTACCACACTTTTTTTTGCTGTTTTATTACAGCAGCCTTGCTTCAGTTTTTACAGATTATGTGCTTGATTTCCCCATAAGATTCTGTGAATAGGCATGCTCAGTGGATGTGAAATATGCTGCATGCATCTTCTATGGATGTGCTTAAAAAAATCCAACCAGCACAGTCCTGTTCGTGCTGGTTGGGTGTGGTCTCTGTTCATTTTAACTACACTACTTAATAAGCATCATTCTAGCATAGCCAGATGAAACACAGCTTCTACGAGAGCATCAGTGAATGTGTGATCAACCTCATGGTCTGTTTTAGAAAGCTGTGAATGTGCATTCATCCAAATTACTTAAGCCTGGCTTCACCTGGCCTCACCTCCTCAACTGCCAGGATGCACTTAGCGCTGTTTGTCTTGTTATCTTGGATTTCTTAATTCTGCTTTTGTGAAATATCCCTCAATTCAGCCCAGGCAACATGCATTCCAGTGCATCATGGGTCATATAGTCTGACAGCCTAATGAAGATGAGGTGAGGTGTGATGGAAGACGGGGTCATCAGACAAGGGGAGGTGATGGGAAAGCAAAGGTGAGAGTCATAAATCAACGCTTATTAACTATGTTGGAGAATGTGTGTGTGAAGGGGTTGTCATAGGGTGGGGGTTGAAAGGGTGATGAATTGGGGTAGTAGAAGAGGGGGGATACAGAGATGTGAGTGAGTTCAGGGTGCGGTCAGTGTGATGTAATCCGCTAGACAGCTGTGCTTCAATGACTGATAAGACACAGTATGTTCTGGCTTCAGGAATTCTCAGACACACACACACACACACATATTGTTGGATATTCAGTCAGTCAACCAGTTAGCTAATTAGTCAAGCAAATAAGGCAACAGTAAGCCAATCAAGCAGCCAAGAAAACAGTCATCAGGTCAGTCAATAAATCTTAATGAAACAACCATGAAGATCAATCTACCAGCTCAATAAACAGCCGCCAAATAGCAAGTCAACCTGCCATATCATTTAGTCATTCAACCAGCCTGCCTGTCAGTCACTCAGAGCTGAGTTTAGCCATGCATGTGCTGATTAAAGCAATAGGGGAGATGGAGGGCAGGCTAAGTGGGGGTACTTTTTGTGGCCAACAGACAGGCAGGGGGGCACCAGGCTTATTTATATAAGGCACGATCTAGGCCAAGCAGAACTGACACAGGCCAGACCTTAGATTGCCTCAGCATGGGGCAAAAATGTGCTGACTAAATGTTGATTGTGAGTGGTGGTGGTGGTGTGTATGTGTGTGTGTTTTTGGGGCGGGGTGGTGGTGGTCAGGGGATTGTTTTCTAGTGTATGTTTGGTGTAATGAGTGAAACGTATAAGTAGGGTTAATGTGTAGAGTGGAGCTTTCAAGGTTGGGATAAGTCCTTGGTACAGGTGTGGGATGGAAAGATATAGTGAACAATGGTCGCTCAGACTCACATTCACATACTGCAAAGCTCAAATAACAGAGCCAATGCAGTCACTCTGGCCCCTTTTAAAGCCAAACCAAGACTTGGACCAGACTATTCCCATGACTTAAGGGCTGGGATGATGATTATGCTGTTGCCATAGAAATATTTCAGATGACAAAATATTGTCAGTGAGGTATTAATGACAAAGTAATGCAGCAGATGTTTCATGACTAAGGAACTGTAGTAGTAAACCTCCCAATGGAAGGTTTTGATACTGATCCTAGTACATTAACTATCACAGAAATAAGTGCAATGAAATTTATTTTTTGAAAACTCTTTAGTTCATATGCCCCAGCAGATAGTTTCATCAGACTCTTGAATACCATTAAATCACCCAGGGCCTTGAGATGCACACAGCCATGTACACAAGCATAGATACTTACCTAGATGTTGTGTAGTTGCTGCTGGAAACAATTACTTGAAACATTTGAATTTAAAGTGTCAGAGTGTGAGCTCTGAACTGAATCACTTAAAATGAATGTGCTGAAAAGACTTTCAAAAATTCCACTGAACTTCAAGCACCAAAAGAAGTTACAATGTCAGTTTACATGTAATTGATAAGCTGGAGTTGATATATTTGGAGCAAATTGTGTATCAGCTGTGGAAGGTGTGGGACCCAGAGAGTGCACAAAGTTTAAAAAAGTCAAATGGTTCAATTGTCAGTTGAATAAAATCTGTTCAAGTGTCCACTGACATGTAATGAGTCAAAGCAGTTGAAGTGTCTGTGAAAGAAAAAGCTTTGAAACCATATGAAATCATTTAATGTGTAAGTTAATGAAACAGCTCCTTTTGTTGCTTTGAAGGCCAAAATAAAAAAAAATTGTCATATGCTTTAAAATGTGTCATTTTTGAGGGAGGATAAACATGTCAGTGTTTTGATACATATGTTTTTGTGACAAGTGGACACAGTGGAAGCAAGAAGAGAATAAAGTGAAATACCACACTAAGGCATTTTCTTAAAAATGTGATAGAAGAAATGAAAACATCTAAGTCACTTAGTATTTCTATTGCATCACATCATTTTTTTATATATTATAATGCTTTACAGGGCCCTCATAAAAAACAGTAACACAAACTAGTGGTCTGATTTTCAGTGGAGGAGTCTAAATGTGCAGTTTATCCAGCGTGAGTGGTCAGAAGTCAGAGCTAATTTGTAGAGTCCTCTCTGGTCTTAATCCTCTGGACCCAATACACACAGACTGTCCTCTGCTATACCTGACAACAGTGGAATCACCTTTTCTGCAGCAGTAGCCAGTCCAGATACTCACTTTCACAACAGTTCTACATGATTCATCTGTCCACTGTCCTTCAATGTGTTACACAATCTTATTTTGTTATTTGTGCAATATGAGTATTTGCTTTGACAGTATACCACTGTGTCATGTTATTTATTGTATTATTGAAAACAAACACACTTCAGTCATTCCTGTTAGCCCTTCTTCAGTTTTTTATGAGAACTGTGTTTTTAAGCAGAAATAGATCATTGCAGACAGCTGCAGATGGACATGTTTTTCTGCTTTCCACTGTCTGCTGCTCTCTTTCATTCTCCCCCCTCACCACTTCTGGATTCTAATCCTGCTAATTAAACTCTGAGAGTCTGCAGGGCTCTTTCATCCCCCTCCTATTCTCATTTTCAGAACTTTCTCACAGGGAGTATAAAGGGCTAGAGGAGAGTAGAGAGAGGGAAAGACAGAGAAGGAGAAGAGTGGGGAGTGAGAGAAGCCGAACAGAGGGAGGATTCATGGCAGCTCTGCTCTGCTTCTTATCAGTATCCTGGCTCTGTGAAAGAAACTCTTCAGAGGAGCTCCTTGCCCCTCAATACCCAATACACCTCCAAAGCTATCTCTGAATCCCCACTGTGTGCACATGCAGCCCTTACTGCACATGTATAAATAGATGTGGGGAATGGAAACAAGCATCATTAAATGCAATGGTGCAAATTATCACTCCAACATACTTTGATTACTGATGAATTTGTCAGTTATTCTTTGAAAACTTAGTTATTAATTTATTTTATAAAATGTTGGAAAAGAGTAAATAAAAATGCCTTTGATATATTGCCAGAGCCCATAAAGACATTTTCAAATAAATTGTTTTGCCTGACCAAAACCTCAAACCCAAGGATTTTAAGAATTTTAAATCTGAACATCGAAATTCCCTGACAACTGGGGAAACCTTTCTACATATAAAGTGCATATGGTACAATTAAAAGCTCCAAAACAGCCACTACATGGGCCTTCTTCTTTTCCAAGATATAAAATGAACTTTGAACCTCAAAGTTTAGCCATCATGGGAAAATGAGTCCTCAAAATGCTACAAAAAAAGGAAATTCATAACAAGTGGGTTAAATTCATCTTTTGAGGAATGTCATAACCTCCAGAACAGTTACTAAACAGTGAATGTTTGGCTTTTCTGCTTGATAAATGACTTAACTGATCAACACAGTTATTACTGATTTCTCAGCTGGCAGAGTGACAACATAGTTTAAGGTTGGGGTAAGGGTTATGGTTAAGCCTCTTTTGTATGGCCTGTTCAGGATTATTGGCCCAGTTTACTACACCACCAATCTGTATAAAAGATATTGGGCCGGCATGTAGGGTCAATGTTGACCCTACTTTATTCATAACCAAATTCATGATCAACACTGCTCTTCTAATAGTAGGCTAACAATGAAACAAACTCTAAAACCAAGCCATTAACCACCACTTCATAACGGTGATCTATTTTTAATTTATCAAGGCCATCAACACTCTAATCCTTGTTTCCCAACACTAAATGTAACATTGCATTCTGATTTCCTGATGCTCTTGCTCTAGTCCTAACTGATGGTTATTTATCTAGTTCACAGTAGCCCCTACTTAGTGGCCTGTCTGTAATGACTGGGAGCAGTTGTGCAGCTATGCACTGGTTCCATCCAAATAAAATAGGGGTGGAGGGGTATTGGGTATCCTGACATATTTGTGGTGTGGGCATGGCCCATCCCTCTGTTGAAGACTGTTTTGGAGATAAATTGGGCTGGAGGTGGGGGGGCTATATTATAGGATATTAAATGTTAATGATGACGCATAGATTCATGGGAAAGTGGTCCATGTGTCTAGCTGTGGCGTGGTGTTGGTCCTGAGCTGCTGGGAATCAGAACCCGGTCATTCAACTGCAGAGATCATTATAAGATAGGGAAGTAGTGGTGGTGGTGAAGTGGGGGGTAGAGAGAGTGAGATGCCAGATCCAGTCCACCACTTCAACCCCCAACCCCGAGTTTTCTTTCTTCCTTATACCCAAAGTCCATTGACCACCTCTGATTGCCCTCTGGAAAAAGACTCCAGCCGCAGTCGCCAGGCTCCACTAACAGCAACCCCAAGCCAGTCACCATGTCAACCACGCATCCAGACCACACTGAGCAACCTTGGGGTGGAGAGGAAACCAATAGTATCATGACAACAAGGTGGGGAGTGTGAGGGCTTATACTACAGTGTGCATCCTAGGAGAGTCCAGTAAGGAGATGGAAAACATACAATAAAGCTGCAGTGTAGATAGCCACTAGGCACCAAATGGAGTGCAGGACGAAGGCCACCGACAGAGGGAAACAGGAGGAGAGACAGAGGGAGGAGGACGAGCTCCTGTTTCACTACATTCCTTTAACTCAACCAAGCAGCCAACATATTAATGACAAAGCTGACAGCTGTGTCCATGTCTGCATGAATGTGTCTTTGTATTTTAGCGGAATACCTATCTGCAGCTTAATCATGGTAGATACACACTTCTGAAAAAAGTGCATTATGTAAACAAGTGCAAGTTTGTTTATGTGTGTGAGGCAACTTAATGCATCACATTACATTACATTGCATGATGTATGTAGTGTGCTCATGTGTAAATGAGTTTTGCATACACAAATCACAGTCTCTTCTGCAAATGGGTATGCCTGGGGTAAGCCTGAGTTTTGTTAAGTTACATCATGATGTGTTACTGCTGAGTGAGTCGCCCTGGCTTTCATTCAATTCTTTGTCTGCATGCAACAGCCTGTACAAAGTCTATAAGAAATAGTTTTTTTTTTTTTGATACTGAGATGTGAAGGCTGATATTAAAAGATAGTTCTGATGCATTTCAGCCCTCAGCACAGTCTGAGAAAACCAAAGAGCTCAGCTCAAACCATACAGTGAAAGTTACTTGGCTTAAGGCTTTTTGTGGCAAATGGAAGCTAGCTGTCTTACAGTGGAATTCCTCATCTGCAAGGGAAAACGGTCAAATGGTGACTGGAAGAGTTGTAAACAAGTCAGCTGCCACATTACCTACAGTATATTAATTTATTTTTAGGTAAAACTTAAAGTACTGTATGTGTACTACCATTCACCGTTAGTTCTTTGGATAAGCTAGGATTTCAGACTTTCTTTCTTATGAGTGCTGATGCATTCTGAGATCTCAGAACTTGATGAGCACAGTGTTAATACTACTGACAGAAACTAGTCAGGACATGTTCAGCTCAGCTAAAGACTATAGACAGGAGGAAACAGTTAGCATTGCTTTATAAAACTATTTCTCAAAATGGTGAACAAATTCTTCAAGGAAATTTGGTCTGCCAAAGTGTAAATTATGGATAAGCTACATTTTTGAATGTTGCAATAACAATATTACTAAAGAACTGTAAATGTCAGTAGCTACAACTGAGTCAAAAGATAAACATGAAAGTAAATATGATAAGGTCACAACAAACTCAGCACTGCATAACCCAGACACATATTAAATTGTAAAGCTTCAGGACTCTTGTAGTGACACAAAAATGATCACATGGTCACTACAAACTAGTCTCACACTGAGTGTCTACCATATAGGAATATTAGCTTGACTTTTCCATAAAAGGAATATCATGTGCCAGCATTCCTCTCCTTCTCCTCTGATTTTCCTTGTCTTGTATAGTGTTATACCCCAGTTTTTTTATTGGACAGATCTGAATAAGGAAGGAGTCCGTCTTTCTTTATTTTAGTGCTGATTTATTTTAAAGCCACAATAAAAGTTACAGAACACAACCCGGAGCTCCCTGCTCCAGACAGCTGCTGGAAGAAAGGAGTCTCCCGAGACACAGAGCCTAATACATTTATAAGGTTTTGGGCTAACCCCTTACACAGACAGATATAAAAACATCACGAATTGGAGACAGTCCAGCATCTCCTTCACTTATCTAGAGCTCCACAGGCTTGGAGCAGCTGGTCATAACAAAATGAAGAATTCCATGTGTGTGTGTGTTGTTACATGGTGTGTAACTAAAACATCCATCCAGACATAATTCTAACACAGGATTAATACAAGAAAACGATTGGTGTCAAGTTACACTTTTCAGAATCAACATTGTCTTCTAACCTTGAAGCAGAACAGACTAGAGCAGACTTTGAGTTTTAATAAACTGCATTACTAATACATTTGATTCAACACATTAATGTCTAATAATTATCTGACTGATTTATTAATTTCTAACATGATAAGCTTTTGTGGGAAGGATTAAATTGTCAGAATCGGCGTGTATGAACGCCAAATGGTGTTTGTGGTGGACTCGATTATAAAACCAGACGAACTGATATAGCTGAAGGTTTTTTACTTGTAGCAACTAGACAAACAATACACAGTCCGGGATACACAGAAACTGGAGGGGCATAGGCAAAACACGGTGGTCAAAAACAGTAATCCAAGGTCGGTCAGAAACAGAGAATCAGGCAAGGTATAAATGTGGGAGAGTCAGAGCTGGGGTCTAGAACAATCTGGCAGCGTCCTTGTGGGAGGATGCTGCCTAAATAGAGGTGAACACAGGTGCAGGTAATAAGGAGCAGGTGAAACTAGGCTCCCAGACAGCCAAAGCAAAACCAAAACCGAAGGAAGCAGGGAGGGAGGACGGGGCCAGGAAGGAGGGCACAGGCACAACAGAAAACCCCCCCTCACACGGCGGACCCACGGCAAACCGCCAGGCTGGTCCGGATGAGCCCTATGGAAGTCCCGAATAAGGCACGGGTCCAAGATATGGCGGGGCGGGGGAGCCGAGCCGGGA
>NW_018128200.1:190130-190852 GCF_001952655.1 Monopterus albus | reverse complement strand
GGAGTATCCATACACACACTCAAAAGGGGACATACCAGTAGCGGCTGAATGCAGAGAGTTGTGGGAATACTCCACCCAGACCACGTTATCAGCCCATAGGGGTACCATCTTAGAAAACCTGTCAACAATAGTGAGGATGGTAGTATTACCTCGTGAGGTGGGAAGGCCGGTTACAAAGTCCACAGAGATGTGGGTCCAAGGTCTCAGGGGAATGGGGAGAGGGCGTAACAGCCCTACTGGTTTACATGTGGGGACCTTGTGCTTAGCACAGTCAGGGCATGCGGCAACAAACTCCCGGATATCGTTCCTTATGGTGGGCCAATACACCACATCCCTGGGGAGACCATGCAACCAGAACACATGTAGAATGAGTAGTTGGGCTGTGTCCATAGCTGAGGGTAATTTCGGTAGTGGTACGAAGTGTACCATCTTAGAAAACCTGTCAACAATAGTGAGGATGGTAGTATTACCTCGTGAGGTGGGAAGGCCGGTTACAAAGTCCACAGAGATGTGGGTCCAAGGTCTCAGGGGAACGGGGAGAGGGCATAACAGCCCTACCGGTTTACATGTGGGGACCTTGTGCTTGGCACAGTCAGGGCATGCAGCAACGAACTTCCGGACATCGTTCCTTATGGTGGGCCACCAAAACCTCCTTTGCACGAGGTAGCAGGTTCGTGCCACCCCAGGATGACAGGTGATCTTGAAGGCGTGACACCACTGCA
>NW_018128200.1:188035-189144 GCF_001952655.1 Monopterus albus | reverse complement strand
TGGGTTTGTTGACGGGAGGTCGGTGTAGGCCAGTCTGCAACTGCTCGTATCTTGGCAGGGTCCATGCAGATGTGGCCTGTTGAAATTACAAACCCCAAAAAAGACACAGTAGACACATGAAAGGTACATTTTTCTGCTTTCACATACAAGTTATTTTGTAACAACCGCTGTAGCACTGCCCTGACATGCTCTATGTGTTGGGCTCTGGAGGGTGAAAAGATAAGGATATCATCTAGGTAGACAAACACAAAAACATTCAACATGTCCCCCAGAACATCATTGATCAGGTTTTGGAAAACAGCTGGGGCGTTGGTTAGCCCAAATGGCATAACCAGGTACTCATAATGTCCCGCTGGTGTGTTGAAAGCTGTTTTCCACTCATCCCCCTCCCTTATGCGTACCAGATGATAGGCATTCCGTAAGTCTAGTTTAGTGAAAGTAGTGGCATTGTGGAGCAGTTCAAAAGCAGACGACATGAGTGGTAATGGGTATCGGTTCCTGACAGTGATCTTTTTTAAGCCGCGATAGTCTATGCATGGTCTGAGCCCCCCATCTTTCTTCCCAACAAAAAAGAACCCTCCCCCAGCTGGGGACGAGGACGGGCGTATCAACCCAGCCCTCTGGGCTTCCGTGATATAATCAGTCATGGCCTGCTGTTCTGGAACAGACAGAGAAAACAGGCGGCCCCTAGGAGGCATGGTGCCAGGCAATAAGTCTATAGCACAGTCATAGGGTCTATGTGGAGGAAGGGAAGACGCCTGGGTCTTGTTGAATATTTGTTTCAAATCGTGATATTCTGGTGGCACTTTTGTTAAGTCCAGGATAACGTCTAATGACCCTCCCCGATTGGTGCGTTGTGGAACCGTGGAGCGCAGACAGGTGGTGGCACACTGAGCGGCCCACTCTACCACCCACCCTGCTCCCCAGTCTATCTTGGCCCCATGTTTTACTAGCCAGGGAAAACCCAATACCACTGAATGATGTGGAGAGCGCATGACCAAAAACTGTATTTCTTCTGTGTGATTGTCTATGGTAAGCGTGAGTGACGTGGTCTGTGTAGTAACTCGTTGCAAGAATTTATCGTTGAGTGAATGCACCAGAAGAGCCGG